>NC_056725.1:1922720587-1922855587 GCF_019279795.1 Protopterus annectens
CTCTGCCTAACATGGACTGGAATTCTATTCCAGAGCAAGGGAACCTTTGGTTTATGAATCTATCCCTCCAGCATGTCCTACTTATTGTTGTGCTAAGGTTTAAATCCCTGGAGTGTGTAGCTCTAATGGATTTCGTTTTCTTGAGGTGGAGCATGTCCAACAATTCCGGGTTAGAAATGGCTTTGTACGTCAGGCAGAGATCGCCTCTGAGTAGTCGGTAAGCAACTGAGTAGAGCTGGATTTTCTTTAGTTGAGCTGCATAGGGCATCTGTTTGTGGCCCACAATCCTCTTGGTGAGGTATTTTTGAGGTCTCTCCAGCTGTTGTAGGTGTTGGGTAAGGTACATCCCAAATGGGGCATTGTACTCAATTATGGGCCTGATGAGCAATGAGTAGAGGGGCACAATGACCTCTCTTGATCTAGATGTGAACCCTTTTGTGATTAGGTGAACTATACAGAAGGCTTTTCTAACCACTTTGGCAATGTGATTGTCAAAGGAGAGGTTACTATCTACTTGGGTCCCCAGATCCCTAATTACTTCTTCCATACTTAGTGGATTACCTCCTATGTGGTAGTTTGTGGGCACTTTGTTTTTCCAGAAGGGGATGACTATGCACTTTTTGGCATTTAGCGTGAGGCCATGGTTCTGACACCAGGCATCCGTCTCCGTAAGGCCCTTCTGGAGGATGCTTGTGTCAGCCGGTGAGTCAATTATGGCTCCCAGTTTGCAATCATCTGCAAACTTGGTAAAGCACAGTCCTCCCGTGTTTGCCTGTACCTCAGAGAAGTATATACTGAACAAGAGGGGTCCCAGGACTGAGCCCTGTGGGACGTCACTTGTAACCAGTTTAGAGTCAGACATGGCACCCATGACTCTGACAATGTGAGTTCTATCTGAGCCAGTTTGCAACCCAACTTGTGATGTATGGGTTAATATTTAAGCTGGTAATAAAAATAAGTAGGTACTCCATGACTATTGAAGAAAACCAGTCCACTGAATAGATGTAAAAACAAAACTTTTTATTTAGTAAGCGTTTTCATGTCTCCACGGACGCTTCCTCACACTTCAACTATTAAAACAACTCACAGTCATCATTTAAATATCAATTCCATTGGGCCAAAAAGCCAATGGATTTCTGCATACACAACCACATGACAAAACTGTCAAAAAACAAAATCTTAACGCAGTGCATTGTTATACAAACAATTTAAAACCTCAATAAATATACAAAGGACTCATAATAAATAGCATAACAATGCATACATATGTATGTGTTTTATAAACACTATTGTTTGAAATCACGTAATGTAACCTGCACTTAAGATAATATGCATCTATAGCATATACTTAATTATCTAAGGAAATATACAAATAACAGGTAATGAGAGGTAGTGCTTCAAACTCTAATTCATCTAAAGTATAAGAGTAGACACATTCAAAAGGGGGGTAGCTAATGAGTAAATAGAAAAAAGAGAAAAGGACATATGTCAATGTGGTAATGGATGGTCAAGTAGAAAGGGCTTCAAAGAAACCCTATCATTTAAACCATGTCCTTTATCTGCTTTTAACCTAATTATCCACCTTCCTTCTTCCTTCTCTGTATAATTACTAACATTCCCTAATCTTTTAGTAACATGTATAAGCTCCAAAACTAAAAACTTAAAGGTGTGTGTTGTATCATTTAGAAGAACATGTTTAGCTAGAGCATTCACCTCATTTTCTTTGTTAATGGCATATATATGCTCCCTTATTCTCTCTCTAAGAGTTCTGTTTGTCTTGCCAATATAGAAACTACTGCATTTCTGGCATAAAGCTAAATATATCACGTTACGTGTCATGCAATCAGCATAATGATTAAACTCATATCTGATATGCATATCCGAATGTTCAAAATAGTTTCTATTTAACACAAAAATGCATTGATTGCAGTTGTGACAAGAAAAAGTACCTTTTCTAGAGCAAAGTGTACTTCTAGGACCATTCTTCTCATAACACAACATACTTTTTAGTGATTTAGTATTCTTATAGCAAAAACTGGGGTGTGGTCCTGCTAGTTTCTTGATTTTTTCATCTAACTACAGTATGTCCCAATTCCTCTTGATGACCTTAGTTATTGTTAGTGTATGGGATCACTACTCTTTTTATTTGACTAAATTTTTTTCTCTGTATTGTCTGTGGACCACTATTTCTTCTAATATATGGTTTACCTATTTCATCTCGTTCCACTTCATATAAAGCTGTGAGGTCTTTCTCATGGTAGCCTCTCTCTATCAAATCTTTCTGCATATTCTCCATAACTCCTTTAAATATTAGATCCTCGCTTGTCAAGCGGAAGCAATGCATAGCTTGGTTCTTTACAATATTTCTATGTATATGTGGGGGGTGCATGCTATCACGATGAAGAAGAGCATTTCTTCTGCACGATTTTCTATATATCTCTGTATTAATCAAACCTTCTTCTTTCTTGAGTAATACATCTAAAAACTCTATCCTATGCTGTGATCTCTCACCTGTTAACGTGAGGAAGGTAGTTGTACCATTGATGTAGGAGATGAACTCATCTAAGATGTCCAAGTCACCCCCCCCCAAATCAGAAAAACATCATCTACAAATTCTTTGTAGTATTTAATGTACTTCGAGTACAATTCATGTTCCAACACATAGATGGACTCCCAATATGCCATCACCAGATTGGCATAAGAATTCGCACACAAAGTGCCCATTGCCACCCCTGTGGTTTGTAGATAGTAATTCCCATCATAAACAAAGACGTTATTATTCAATACCATATCCGTTAGCATAGTAGTTCGTATAATATCGTTATTAGTTAAACCCTTGTGAAGCAAATATAATCTCAAAAAAATCAACTCCAATATTATTAGGTATGCTCGTAAACAAAGATTTAACATCTAATGTAACCATATAATCAGAATCTACCAAGACACTGTGCAAGTTACATATTGCCAAGGTTTCTAAAAATTGTTGTGTGTCTCTTAATATTGAAGTAGTGGAGTCTACTATGGGTCTCAGTTGTTTTTCCAAATAGATTGATATGCTTTCTGTCAACCATCCTTTACCTGAGACTATGGGTCTCAGGGGTGGATTATCTAAAATCTTATGTATTTTAGGGAGGCCCATAAAGGTTGGAACAAGTGGTTTTTCTATCAAAAAATATTTAAAAAGATCATTGTTTATTATGCCACACATTAACATTTCATAGAGTTCTGCATACACATCCTTTATAATTTTATTTAATTCTGAGATCTGTAAGCTCTTATAAGTAATTATATCAAGTAACATAGTATTCATAGTTTGTTTGTAGTAGTTACTATCTAATAATACTGTCGCTCCCCCCTTGTCAGCTGGTCGTATAATAATTGTGTCATTATGCTGCAAGTCTCTCAATGCTAATCTTTCCCCTTGACTCAAGTTATAAAACTCAGGTTTCAGCCTCTCTTCACCTTTTAAAAACAATTCAAGAAAATCATGTATACAAACTCTTTCAAAGCTATCTATGAGTGGATGTAAATTAGGTACAAATGTAGAAGGTTTCCTGAAACTACATGCACCAGCTTCTCTTGCTTTATCATTATTGAAGTATAAATTCAAAGCCAAGTTTCTCGTAAAACATTTCAAATCTACAATTAAATCACTAACATCCACACTCTGTGAGGGAATGAACGACAAACCCTTATTGAGAACAGACACTTCTGTGGGAGTTAATATGTACTGAGATAAATGAATTACCAGGTTCTGTGTGTTGGTTTCAGCGTTTTCCTCTGAAATTCTAACTGTTCGCTGAACATTTTGTGTTTCGTGCCCTTATATTGTGGACTCCAAGTCTGTTGATTGGGCACATGGAATGGTAGTGGAAAAGGGAGTCTTAAATCGTTGCTGTTAGCCTGATCCGAAGTCTCAGGCATATGAGAAAAAACCTTTTTGCGCACAACCTGTTCCGAATGTGCTGGTAGTGTCTCGATGTTATTATCAATGTCTACAGACAAGCGTTCTTCTTCTTGTCGATGAGCATCAGTTCTCTTGGGCGGAAGTGAGGTTATACTATTGGAGGTAGTAGGAGCAGAAAAGCTAGGACACTCTGGTGTAGTATGTGAAATGTTAGATGTAACAACATCTCTCAGCCAGGTGGATTCCCTCGGCCAAGAAAAAACATTCCCTCGTGAGAAATCGAGGCAATCCCTTTCTAACTCCTTTTTTGCCTGTAACAGCATATTGTCCATAGATGAAAGGGAGGTCGCTATATCTACAAAAAACTCTAACTGAGTATGAGTTAATGATGAGGTTAAACACTGCTCCAAAAGCTGAGCTTCTTTACTCAATTCATCTTCGATAGTATTATACTATTGTATAAGGAGTCTCATATATCCATTGCTTGTTTCTAAGTTGGGTTTCTGCCACTCTGAAAGTAGATGAGGGTATGTGGAGCCAAATGTCGGCATCTTCAAAATACGAAGGCCCCTGGGAACTATCTTAAAAGAAAGACAGGCTTCCATATGCTTTTTTTGCCATTGTGTGTTCTTAATTTTTGTCAGAGTATCCTCTAACTTCCTCATTAATTGTAAAGAATTAGTCTCTAACTTTTGACCTTTATGTGTTACCGCTGTTCAGCATAAGATAGTCTTAATAACGGATTACCTTCTGTAGATAAAAGTTGTTTAAAACGAACAGTCTCTGCATTTGTAGAACTAATGGTAGTCTTTCCGTTCAAACTCAATCTGGTTTCTTCTGTCATGTCCCCTGTTGTTATCCAAAAAATTAAAAATAGCAAAAACAGCAGAAACACTTCTGGGATAAAGTACCTCCAAAACAAGAGAACTATCCAATAAAAATAAGTAGGTACTCCACGACTATCGAAGCAAACCAGTCCACTGAATAGATGTAAAAACAAAACTTTTTATTTAGTTATTTAGTAAGCGCTTTCACGTCTCCACGGACGCTTCCTCAGACTTCAACTATTAAAACAACTCACAGTCATCATTTAAATATCAATTCCATTGGGCCAAAAAGCCAATGGATTTCTGCATACACAACCACATGACAAAACTGTCAAAAAACAAAATCTTAACGCAGTGCATTGTTATACAAACAATTTAAAACCTCAATAAATATACAAAGGACTCATAATAAATAGCATAAAAATGCATACATATGTATGTGTTTTATAAACACTATTGTTTGAAATCACGTAATGTAACCTGCACTTAAGATAATATGCATCTATAGCATATACTTAATTATCTAAGGAAATATACAAATAACAGGTAATGAGAGGTAGTGCTTCAAACTCTAATTCATCTAAAGTATAAGAGTAGACACATTCAAAAGGGGGGTAACACACGCACTCAGGTCACTCCACAACAAGTGCAAAAATGACTCTGTCATTGTCCATGTGGGTGTGAATGACCTGAGAGACACCTACCTGGACTACATGAAAAGAGACATGAGGGAGCTCTCGGATTATGTGACCCAGGCAGGTATGACACTAGCCCCGAGCAGTATCCTACCATCAACAAGAATGATATTGCAGTACAAACAAAAAATGATTGACTTCAATAATTGGCTAAGTTTCTGGTGTCATTCTAGGGGGATCCAGTATCTGTCTGCTTGGGATGGCATGATTCACAGACTTAGATGCATTGCCAGAGATGGCCTGCATCTGTCACGCCTGGGTTTTTGGGTACTGGCTAAGGCTCTTTCCACCCCTATAGTGCCTTTTTTAGATGGTGCTACAAAGACCAAATTACCACCGTAACAGCTATAAATAAATGCCGCTCAGTGCTAGAAGTCTAAATATCAAGATGCACTTGCTCAAAGCACTCCTCAAAATGGAGAACATTGACATTTGTGCTGTAATGGAGACATGGTTTAAAGCAACAGAAAGCACTCCTGCACTTCAGGCTATATCTCATTCCACACCTTTTGGCTATGAAGCATGGACCAAAGCTCCAAAGGCGGTGGTGTCTCCATATTCATAAAGGATATGCACACCTCCAGACTAGTAGCCCAGCATAATGCATCTGAGGGTCTATGTTAGAACACCAAACATTCAAAATGTCGAGTGTTCTAATATCGAACCCTACCAATCGAAAATACCAAATATCGAACATTCAGAAAAAAATTTGCTGTTCCAAAATACACACAACACAAGCACACCAAACAAACAGCAATCCACACACATACACCTAAAATCTTACACCTAACCCTACACACCACTAACTATCCACTTACCTTAACCCAAACCCTAAGGTCCGTCACTATCGCACACTCACCTCATCCGTGCCCTAACCTTAACTCACCTAACCTGCCCTAACCCTCATGTCCACACAATAGCACACATACCTAACCCATGCCCTAACCCTAACTCAACTAACCTGCCCTAACCCTCATGTCCACACAATTGCACACATACCTAACCCACACTCAATCGCACACTTACCTGAACCCGACCTGTAACTTTCCTATCCGCTCATGATTGCCAGTGGAGTTTTACGGTGTTGAGTTGCCAGCCCAGCGTCCAACCTTCCACAGAAGGCACAAACACACACATGCACTCATGCCTAGGGCCAATTTAAAGTGTCCAACCCACCTACAGCATGTCTTTGGAATGTGGGAGGAAACCGGAGCACCCGGAGGAAACCCACGTGACCACAGGGAGGACATGCAAACTCCACACCGAAGGCATCCCAGCCGAGAATCGAACCGAAGAACCTCTTGCTGTGAGGCAGCAATGCTAACAGCTGCACCACCGTGGCCGCCCTCTTTATCATATTTACTGATAACTTTAATTCAGCAACCCAACTTGACTCAGTCATACAGTACACAAACAATACATCTCTTATCTGCTCTGCCCCTTCCCCACAAGAAATACAAGATAAGATGCAAAAATAATTTCCAGGAATTGAAACTTAGCTATCAAACACCAAACTCATTCTTAACCCAAATAAGACTAAGTTAATGATTTTCACAAACAAAACTACCAAACAGTGCTCGCTATTCCTCGTTATTCAATCCATCAATGGTACCAAAATTGAGCCTATATACCAGGCCAAACTCCTAGGTATTACAGTAGATGACTGGGTAAAATTTGATATTCATATTTCTCTAACAATCAAAAAAGTCCATGCTAAACTCGATGCTCTCTATACAGCCAAACCTTACCCAACACTCCAAGCCAAGGTAGCCACAGCTAGATCTCAGCTTCTATATACCCTTCTCTACTGCTCACACATCTTCATCAACCTATAACAAGGCTGATCTTCATAACCTAGATTCCTGATATAACAAAATAGCAATGTTTGCCACCAGTCATCCCCATAAATCCCATCATTGTTCTGTTCTACAACTTAACTATCTAGAACTTCCCAACCTGTTAATATTAAACCAACTTACCCTCACCCACAAAATCATTCATAGCCCCAATAACTGCCCTGTAATGTGTTCATATATTTGAATTTGGCATGCAGCTTCAAATTTTACTCAGTTATCAAAAAAGCTGTAGTTTACATTTCTAAGTGTTGTTCTTATTTGTAATAGTTTGGCTAATGTACTTTTTACATATGATTATGTATGAATAATATTCAGATCTTACTATTGTAAATTCTGTATTTTTTTATTTGTCTTGTTTTTGGAGCTTTTCTCCCAGGTCTCTGCTGAAAACAGGCTGAAAAAAAAATAATAAAAATGTATTACCTAGGTCAGTTGCAGTTCATAATACATTTTTTCAGCCAGTTTAGGTCAAAGTCATTTACTCACAAAACATATTCATACCCAAAATTATCTCAGCATAGGCCTCAGTTTTAGTAAGCAATCTCATTAAAATGACAAAGAAAAACATTCACAAGTGGTGTTCTTTAAATGTGTGCAAGCTGGTCAATACAAGCACAAGCTATTAGCACATCATTTTATCTTTTCATTTACCATCACCACTAGTTACAACACAAAATGACAACCAGCGGGGGGGGGGGGGGGGGGGTTCACAGCTGGGTTTCTGTGAAGATATAGAACAACATTAATAACCTCCTCCATCTTGCTATGGAAGCCTTGCAACTAAATATTTCATTTGTGTGTGTGTGTTTTAATTTATCAAATCCAAAAAGTAATCAATTTTCAGTCATAAACCATAAAGGTCCAATACACAAGCGCACACACACACACACACACACACACACACACACACACACACACACACATACCTTAGCTCTCCCAGTTTTTGGGGAACACACATGATGTGTTCTCAAACTTTTGTTCCATCCCTTCTAAATCTGAAAATTATTTTGCGTGAATAGCACCCACTAACAGTACCTTTTCCCTAAATATTTTCTTTTTGTCCAGAATTCCCAGGTAAAAGTTGAAAGATATAAAACACACATACACACACAGATTGTGCTAAAGCATATGCAGCTATGTCCCACATTAGAGGAGTGGGCCACTTTTTCCCTTTTGTCAGGCTCCAACTTTAAAAAAAAATTGTTTATTGCACTCCTTTTGAAAAACTGTTTAAAATTATACAAATTAGTGCACGCAACAAACCAAATAAAATTTCTCTGTCTATTAATAAAAAGGGTCTGTTGCCATGGATATGAACTTCACCATTACACCTGTTACCAGCTTGGTGGATATGGGCATCCTGAGGCAATGTAGAAAGTGTCTCATATTTACAATCAGTTAATTATTGAACAAGCTGATATAGTATGCAAGAGATGTATTTACACAATGTCACTGGAGGAAAAGCTCTCCCATAAAAGCACTCCTAATGTCAATAGGGTTGTTAGTAGTACACACACTGTACCGATCACACACAGTTCCAATAGACCCATATATGCAGAGGCATAGGATCATAGGAGGTTACTAGGCTATTGGTTCTGAGGCACTTATAAGCCTAGTCAAGAGTTTAGCCTGTGTTTAGACAAATCAGCACCCAATGCCCCTGTCCAGCAGGGACATGGATGGAATCCCAGGGTATATTTTCTGTTTCCCATCCAGTTATCCAGGTTGCGGTTAAACGAGGTAAAGAGGTACTCTGCTTGATATGGAAAGGAAGCCTATTTCATAGATGAGGGAGTCTCTGGGACACAAATCTGTCCCACCAACAAGTCTTGTTGATGTCACAGACCAGGCTGAGGCTGTGCGTGTGGGTTACTCAAGTAGAGCTTCACTTGTGGATATGCAGCAGTCCTAAGGTGGGGCCCATGATCACCTTGTATGCCAGACAGAGGTCACCTCTGAGGAGTCTGTATGAAACTGAGTAGAGGGATAAGACTTTTAGCCTATCTGTGTAAGGTAGATGTTTGAGGCCCTGGATTCTCCTAGAGAGAAACCTCTGTGGTCTCTCCAGCTGCTGCATGTGCTTTGGAAGGTACATGCCGAAAGGTGCAGTGTACTCAATAATGGGCCTTATATGGGAAGAATACAGGGGTGTTATGACCTCCTTCTCCCTGGATGAGATACCCTTACTTACTAGGTGGGCCATGTAGAAGGCTTTGCGTACCACGGAAGCAACATGGTAGTCAAAGATCAGGTTGCTATCAACGAGGGTGCCCAAATCCCTCACAACTGATTGAGTGCTTAGGATGTTGTTATTAATGTGATAATTTGTGGGAACATCACTCTCCCCAAAGGGGATGATAATGCATTTTTTTGGTATTCAGCTTGAGGCCATGTTTCCTGGCACCAGTCATTTGCCTGAGTGAGACCCTCTTGGAGGATGTCCACATCGCTAGGGGAATTGATGACAGCACCCAACTTGCAGTCATCTGCAAGCTTGGTTAGCCATGGCCCACTGGTTTTGGTCTGCACCTCAGAAAAGTATATCCCAAATAACAGGGGACCTAAGACTGAACCCTGGGGTATGCCTCTTGTTATAGGTCTACTGCTTGAGGTGGCTTCCCCTATTTTGACTACGTGGATTATATCAGTGAGCCAGTTTGCTACCCATCTGGTAACATATGAATTGATGCCTAGTTGAGAGAGTTTATCTATTATGCCTGAGTGGGGAATAGTGTCAAAGGCTTTGGCCAGGTCAAGGTAGGCAGTGTGTACTGTCTTCCCCTTGTCCATGGCTTTGGCGATTGTCTCAAAGAATTCGACCAAATTTAGCAGACATGACCTCCCCTTGATGAAGACAAACTGTGTGGGATCAAGTGTTTGGAGGTTCCAATATCCTTGTTAACGAGGTCCATAATAATCTGTTCCATGACCTTGCAGATCAGGCTAGCAAGGCTGATGGGTCTATAATTTCCCGGATTGGTGGATGCTCCACCTTTGTGTAAAGAGATGACAGTGACTGTCCTCGACTCCAGCTGGACGAAGCCAGTACTCAGGCTTTTGTTGAATAGGGTGCCTAATGGTGCTGCAAGTTCCTGGCGGACTAAACATATTAGGCAGCCTGGGATGTTATTGGGTCCCATGGAGGCTGTATTTTTTGTCTTTGAGAGAGCAGTGATGACCTGTTCCCTAGATATAAGAGGAAGGGGGCAGGTACTGAGGATGTCCCGATTTACTAATGAGGGGACAGAGGGGTAACATTTTTGCTAAATCTGTCAGCCAGCAAGTTTGCTATATCTATGGCATTTGTATATGTGGCATTTAAATGTAACTTACCTAAACACCAAAGACCTCCTAGGTGAAGTACCCTTAAACACCCTCAGCCACCCCAAATGCACTCTTTGAAAATAACACCATACCCATACAGCCACATTTCATGGAGCGTCTACTTTTAAACCCATATGGCAAACCACCACAGAATCTAACATTCTGGTCAATGGAGGCCTCATTGTGATTTACACTGATGTCCCTCTCACCATGCTGAGTAAAAAGAAAGTTGCAGTCAGTTGTTTATCAGGCCAGGATCCACCATATTCGTAACGCACTCAGGTCGTTGGACCACAAGTACCAGTATGACTCAGTAATAATCCATGTGGGTGTAAATGACCTGAGATGTACCTCCCTAGACAGTATGAAGAGGCACATTGTTCAAATGCGTGTCTCAGGCTATGAGCATAGCATTAAGCACCATTTTACCTTCTCCTAGGATGATGCCACAGTATGAAGAAAAGATGACTGACTTTAATAACTGGCTTAGTTTCTGGTGTCATTCTACTGTGATGCAATATTTGTCAACATAGAAGGATATGGTTAACAGACCATGTTTCTTTGCCAGGGATGGTCTGTACCTCTCCCGTCCATAAAACGCCACTCAAACTTCTGTCATTACAATCCACCAGTATCAGTCAATAAGCAAAATATCTACAGAAAAATATTTGCAGAAGTAAAATTCATCCAAAGAATTCCACATTAAAGAGATTTGTAACTAATAAAGAGGCTACTACTAGCAAACAACTTTACATTTCAGTGTTTCATCTACAAATTCCCCCTCCCTAATCCTAAAGCCCCAATTGATCCTTAAAGCTACATTCTACTTCTCCTCCAAATCCAGATCACTCCCTAAACCTAAATTACCTTAGACCTCCTACTCACCATGGCTCAGTAAACTGAAAATTCTCAACCCCCTCCCTAACCCTAATGTTCTTATCACTCCCTAAACCTAAAATCCCATGTCTTCTCCCTATACTAAAAATACCCTTCACCCTCTGGTCCATGAGCTCTTAACCTAAAATCCCCACCCTCTGGTCCATGAGCTCTTAACCTAAAATCCCCACCCCAACCCTAAAGTCCCGACCGTTCCATAAAATAAATTCCATGTCCCCCTCTAAACCTTAACATCTCTGTTACACAATAAACCTAAAATTCATGTCCCTTCCACTCTCTGTTCCCATATCTATACCCAAAAGCACCCGCCCATCTCCCTTTCTCCACTTATCTGGTCCACAGCAAGCACTTGCTTGCATCCATTTCCTAGGAAGCAAGCTGATGGTATGGCAGCTGTGATGCTGAACTTACATTGAGTTTTGAGCATGAGCAAATGATCAGATGGGTTTACAGCCACTGGAGTTCCTGTCTGCACGTTTCTGACATTCAAGCAGCTGGAAGACCCACTACACCAGACTTAGATGGTGAACTACTTCATATGCTATGAACAAAGTGAAAAGAAATTGGACAGAATACAGAATACCATTACCTTAGACTACAGTAACATCATATAAGGTGTAGCTACTGTTATGAATTACTACTATTATGAAATTATTATGGAATGCTTGGTACTAGGTATGTTATGATAGGTGTGTTTTAGATCCAGCTTTACCAAGGAAGGCAATACAGAGAATAGTGGTAGTGAAGTGATAACATCTTGAACTTCTAAACAAAAGGGTTTAGACCAGAAAGATCTAGCACTTGGTCCCAAGGATCCTTCTGGTTTGAAAATTAGATAAATTATGAATAATAACCTTTCCTAGGGAGATTGAACGACACTGGATTATATGACTTGAGACAGAATTCTGTGTAAAATGTGAAGAAATAGAGGAATTTGGATACCTGGGTGAGGGGGAATCCAATGGAAAGGAGGGTGGACTCCCAATGAAGTATTACATCCACTTTGGATTATGTTCAGAATCCAACTCTCTGTGAAACTATGTGATTCCAGTAAAGAGGATGGAGTTCCAGAAAGAGAAAGATTTTCAGAGCTGGGGATGCTGAACAGACAGGTAATCATGCTGACTGAGAGGAATGTACTTTACTTTCAGAGACATTTCCTTTCTTTATTGAACCTCCTTTCCATTTCTAAAACCTCATGACTAGCTCCACAATACTTACATTGTTTGTTAGAAAAAGGAACTAAAGAGGAGGAAAGCTATTTGTTATGAAAAAAAAAACAAGGTTGAAAAATCTGAATCAGTCCAACAATTAGTTTTCCCACAAGTACATCTGCTGCACAGAGACAAAACACACCAAACAAGTCTCTGTTTCAGATTACACATCAGGAAAAGTTTGAGTGAAGCTAAGCAAATTTCCTCAAAAGTGATCTTGATGTAGTAGATCTGGAGTAAGGTCAGCAGCATCATGAGTACATGTTAAAATATCTTTAGTTGCTGGAGAAATGGATATTAAAGAAACATTTAATGAATTATTTTACTCAGAAGAAGGGAGGTTAATCATAAATTTCTCCTCATTCCAAAAAGACACAAGAAAAAAACTTCAACATATGAATGTGACAGTTTAAAATCCTGAAAGTTAAAGAATACATTTATGCTTACCATATGATGAGTGCTACAGTAACCTTAACTATATGTTTTATATTTTAGGCTATAACACTCAGATAGCTTTCGAAGCTATAGGGTACATTCCATGGGTCTAAACCATCAGTGAGATTCAAAAGTGCAAACACAGACCTTTCCTGTGGCTTACAAG
This sequence comes from Protopterus annectens, assembly GCF_019279795.1. NCBI lineage: Eukaryota > Metazoa > Chordata > Ceratodontiformes > Protopteridae > Protopterus > Protopterus annectens. Next base: position 1,922,733,909 of record NC_056725.1, read on the forward strand.
GATGGATGGTCGCCTTATGCTGCTTTTTTGCTGAGCAGACAAGTTCCCTTTGGGGAAAGAAATCTTCCAGTTTAGGAAAAAAAAGTTATGTACTCACCCTAACATTCCATCTGTGTTGTCCATTTTCATTCTTCCTCACTGAAGGGTCTTGGATCTCACTCAGCCACATTTTCTAGATTTTGGATCATAGTCTCAAGCTCCTCCCAATTCCCATAATGCACTGTCCCTAAGAATGGTGAACAGGAATCACAAAGTATTATAGAGTGATGAAGTGTACTTCAGATTGGCTCAACCATTACCAACAGTCCAAAAAACTAGATGGAAGACCACCAGATTTAGTAGTTCATGAAAATAAAAACACAAAAGTAATCATTGAAATTGCTACACATTATCATCACAGTGTCTTACATACAGTAAGACACAAAGTCGTAAAATGTCAAGATTTGCAGGCAGAAACGACAACAATGTGGAGGAAAAATGCCCATACAGTTCCAATAGTTGTAGGAAGAGGAGGAATAGGTTGAAAAAAACAAAAAAAACTACTGTCATTTTTTAGATATGCTACCCAAACATATAACTCTGTATGAATTGCAGCAATCAATTGTGGGCCCATTGTGGGCACTAAAAACGCACTTCTGGATAACAAAGATTGAAATAATACTAACTTCATGAACTTTAACCATACCCAGCTTAGGAACGGGGTCCTTTCCCATAGCAGTATTAGAAACCCAAAAGATTTTGAGAAATTAAACCATACATCTGACACATCCACTTAAATGGCATGTTTATAAAGCAACATGCAACCTGTCCAAGTTTAACCCAGCCAGCTGCACTACTACCCTATTATCTTTTAACTGGAAAATCCAAAAATTCCTACCCTTAAATGATGCTTTAAATGAATTCAATGCAACTTTCCTAAATAGCCTTACAATTTCTAGAAGGAAGACAGTAAAAACAAATAATGCAATTTGGCTATCCAAAAAGAGAAGAATGCTAATGCCAGATAAAGAAAAAGTGTTGAAAAAATGATAGAAATACAAAACATCACAATATCTCAAACTTCAGAATGCTCCACATCTGTAATAAAAAGCAAATAAATGAAGGCAAAAATATATAGTAGAACAATACTCTGAACAATAGCTAACACAACCCTAAAAAGATTCCAGTCATCTATTAAAGGAATCTTGCAACCTGGTTAAAAATTCAACCCTAATCCCTCTCCCAAAAAATTATCACTCAAACCTGCAATAAAATTCATGTCTTATTTCATAGATACCAATGATTCCCACATCTGATCTCAACCCTGCCAAATAGCCATACAGTACTATGTCCATTTTCACCTTCAAACCACTGCCCTTCAAACCATGCTCAGCTTCAGCTGATGACCTTCCAACTGAGTAACTTAAAATATCAGCCAAAAGCATTGCCCAGCCTGTCTCAATCCTTATAAAAAGGTCAGTGTACGAAGCCTACGTTCCCTTTCTTTGGAAACAATCACATATCATCTACACAAAGTAGGAAGTTCAATGGACATCGCTAACCTTAGACCTACAGTGATCTGAGCTTCATGAGAGAATAATATGCCAATTTCCCTGAATTTAGACTCAGACTGTATGCTCTGTTTATGAGAGGAAGACCTTAATCTTCATGCTAAACCCACCATCTACGAAATACTTGACAACATGGCTTCCATACCTCCCATAGTACTAACACTGCACTTTTAACCCTAATAGATACTGTTAGGAAAGGTAGAGGTAATGCCAAACTAGTCTCCCCCTTATTTCTATACTTGTCTAAAGCCCTCAACACAATTTATCACAGCAAACATTCTACTTCAACTGTACACATTAGGTCTATTGCAGAGCACCCTTCTATGTTTCAAAAGGTACTTGTCGAATAGGTATCAGTCAGTAAAATGGCACTATATACTTTCTCCATACATCTCAATCACCATCAGTGTACCACAAAGTTCTATCCTTGGTTTCCTCCTCTTATCATACCAGCACTCTCCACTGATCTACACAAAACACTTCCATAATACAGTATGCTGATTACTCCACACTCATATGTGTATCAGATAACTTGGCACATCTCAAATTACTCAAGAAATTGTTGTAACTTAAAACTAATGCTCAACCCCCCCTAATGCTACTGTTTCCCCCAGAGCACTCTCTCATGAAAAACAACATTTAAAATCCTCTCACTTAATAATACATCATCTGCAATCACTTCTAATAGCAAATAATGAGGTAGGATAGTGGATGATGACCACTACGTTTGCAGATGACTGCAAGTTAGGAGCAGTGACTGAATCTCTAAATGACTTGGCCGTCCTGCAGGGAGGTTTATTTCAAATAAATAGCTGGTGTCAAAATCATGGTCTGAAACTAAATACCGAAAAATGCATTACTGTATGTTTTGGGAAGTCGTCTACCCCTGGGAACTAATACACTGACAATATGACCCTAAGACTTGACCCATTTTTTTCAGGATTTGGGAACTTATGTGGACTGTAGCTTAACTTTTGACCAACGCGTGTATGTTGTTGTAAGAAATTCCTTCTATATTACACAGGGGATTGTGTCTAGATCTTGGGATGTCATTGACCTTCTTTTACTCAGCCTTCATCAGGCCAGTCATTGCACATAATGCCCCTTTGGTATGTGTTTGTTCAGACACATGCAACAACTGGAGCTCCCATGAAGCTACCTTACTAATGGATACAAGGCTTAAACAACAGGTCCTACTTGGAGCAACTGAAACCCTTGTCACTAAACTTGGTATCCTACAGACTTGTAAGATGTGAGCTGTGTATGGCATAGAAGGCATCCATTGACCTATTACTAATGGATTTACTACACATCATTCTTTCAGCTTTTCCTGGTTAGGGGTCACCACAGTGGAACTCCCATCCGCTAATGATTGGCAGTGGATTTTTACGGTGCTGAGTAGCCATCCCAATGCCCAACCTTCAAAGAAGGCACGCCCATTCATGCATGCACCTACCTGCATGCCTTTAATGTCACTTAACCATGGGGAGGACATGCAGACTCCACACCGAAGGCGCTCCAGCCCTGAATCGAACAGGAGAACCTCTTGCTGTGAGGCGACAGCGCTAACCACTGCACCATTACTGCACATCATTGAGACAAATTCCATCAGAAGTACCTTGCCTAGGCATCTAAACCCCTTCTACAACATTAATAGGACAGTTTGGAGGGACAGGTATATTTCACAGAGGGCACCACTGCTGTGGAACAGACTCCCCATCCACATAAAACAGTTCATCCCTGTCCATTTGCAAAATTTACTCCAAAACTGCCTCATGCACTACAAATGGGCAGATGTAGTTCCTAAATGCTGTATCCTAGGCATGGGTCCAGTTAAATTACCTATGGTATGATCCCAGTTATTATCATTAAGGGTAATATGTAATTATCAACCATGGGACAGATCAGTATATATAACCAGTGTGATAGGTTATTTCAAACACAAAAAGGTGAATTAGCTAGATGAAATGGCCTGCACCATACACCTCCTTACTCCCCCTTTTCACTCATTTCCTACCTTTATCTAGATATGTAATAACTTATTTTTTCCCCTTTCTTCGCTTTGAAAATCCTGTATGTGTTATGCTAGTTTACCTTTAACTTCTAAAAGCGGTCTAAAATTTCTCTAATAATTAAATTATTGTTTTATAACTTGAACTTCTTTTAACTAATTTTGTCAAATTATGTCCAACTTGGTATAATTATTTTAAAATGTAGATGTTTTGTGTTTCCCTGGGCCACCAGTACAAATGGACATTTACCCAGTTAGACGTTCCTGGTAGTCAGACGTCAGTAAACAAATGTCATGCTTGACCTTGTCCTTACAAATGCTGCCTCTGCCTACAGACCACTAATATAATATAATATATAATATAATATAATTAATAGAGGCTACATCTTGTGATTGCAACAACTACCCAAGTGAAATTCAGGAAAAAATTACACCAGATAAGAAAATCTGTGGAAAGAACTGGACACCCACATCACAACAAAAACCAACAGACTGAAACAATATGAAAGCAGTATTACTGGTCATTAAGTACTTCATATTGCTCAACTATCCCTGATTTTGCCTCATATTACCCTTCTCCTTATAAAATGTTTTGATTTTCTGGTAAATCACTGAAGATTACAATCAGTCCATAATAGTAGACAGAGTTTCATACTTCAGTATAATTTCAGACATTAGAGTTTCATACTTCTTAGTCTTTAGGAAATCCATGTTGTTGAAAATCTGGTTATTCTCCTACTAACATTAATTGGGGTAATATTTAAAAGTTATACCTGATTTTGGAATTGTAAAGACTCTGGTGATCATTAGTCTAGTATAAACCTATGAATCTACTAGTTATGCACAAAACATGGCACAACTATGCACTGAATGCATCATTCATACTTATTTCTTCCTACAACATATACTCCAAATTCAAGATTTGACATAAAATAATGAAAGATGATTTAACTAATCTCATACATAAAAATGTACACTAACCTGTAGCATCCTTCAGTAGGCTTGTAAGCATGTAACAGAATGTCTTACTGGAGCCCTGTTTTTGTATGAAGTGGACCATTGTTTCAAATGAGCCAGCAGGAAAACCTACCCAGTGTCTGAGCAATAAAACATGTCCATAATCGATACCACATACAGCATCAGGAGGTGAAGTGACAACTCCGGTTCCACAGCCCCTCGACAAACCTAATTCGAAATGTAATGTCACTATCCACAACAGGAAAACACAATAAATATTGTATAAAAATACCTAACTAATAACCCACATTAAAACCTTCAATGGCCACATCTTCTCAGTTGAGCTAAAATCCTGCAGAGCAAAGCTAAAAGAATGCGGTAAACCTCCTAGATAACCAGACTCCCAAGTAATCAGGGGAAAAAATAGCCATTTAGCAATGTAAATAACACCCCTCCATTAACACAAACACACCAACGCGCACACACTGAAATTACTGCACACTCAAGAGTGCAGGAAAACTAGCAACCTGTAAAAACTTAAACATATAATACAAAGCTTTACACTATATAAACCAGGCCACATGGAAATAAGAAATACATCAAATACACACTGTCCAATAAAATATTTCCATTAATGAAACCAAACACAAGAGATGCCATCAATAATACACAGTTTAAATCAGAATCTCCCAAACATAAAAAATGTCCACCTACCTGTAATGTCCAAGCGTGTAGCCTAAACAAGTCCCATTAATTCTTCAAGCAGCCATCTCCTACAAAGCTGACTGCTTCTCCATATGACTTGACAGACTTTACAGAACCACTTAAATAGCAGAATATAGCCATTATCTGTAAAACACTCAAAAATTCAATCACCTTAAGCAAAATCATGACAGTCATTTATAACCCCACTGTCATCAACCACAAAAAGTACAATTCTTAAAAAAAATAGTACTTTTTTTTACTAAAGTTGGTTTCTGACTTTGTAGCCAGCTAACCTCTTGTCCAACCTTACCTTATGACTGTGAGTTCCACAACTGAGTGAAATTCTGTAGAAAATGACACATATATTTCATAAAACAGCATACCCACCCCCAAACAACTAAGCCAAGCCTTGTCTCTCCACAAGATGCACCCAGACATTATCTAACTTTACTACTTTGGAATCAATGCATGAATAGATCACACTGGTTAACACATTCAGATAAATACATACATTGGAATGCATATTACATTTGAAACAGCTCAAGATTTAAACCTATCATTCAATTAAATGAAAGTCAATACAAAGCCAGAAACCAATGCACTTAGCACCTCATCAACTTGAGTATGACCATTTTCACCTGTGCTGCCATCCATTGTTTAACCCAGCATGTCCAAGATGAAAAACACTTAACAGAAAGCCAAGGATGACTGTTTTAATTTTAGAATAATTAACATGCAAACCAGCTGACTCAGGCTTCTCTTATCGCAAACCGAGAATCATATAACTATTTTTTATATATTTAGTCAACATTTCAGTTATTGTAACAAATGTTCATAGGTTCAGTGGTTTATTGGTAGGTACTAGGCTATCAGCCCAAGGGCCTAAGTAAGCCTAACCAACAAGGTTCCCTGGCTTACGCTACCTAAGAAAGTTATTTTCCTGTGCAACTCTCGAGCAGAGCCACAGAAGTGATCCTCGGGGTGTATTTCCTATTTCCCATCCACTCATGAAGATTTTTCTTGAAGAGTGCTAATGAGAAACTTTGCTTGACATAGATGGGTAGCCTGTTCCAGAGTATGGGAAGTCTCTGGGACACGATTCTATCCCTCCAGCATGTCCTGCTTATTGTGGTGACAAGGTTTAGGTCCCTAGAGTGTGTAGCTCGGAGGGATTGGGATTTCTTTAGGTGTAGCATGTCCAGCAGCTCTGGGTTTAACATAGCTTTATATGTTAGGCAGAGATCACTCTCGGAGTAGGCGATATGCTACGGAGTAAAGCTGGAGTTTTTTGACATGGTCAGTGCAGGGCATCTGTTTGATGCCAGTAATCCTCTTTGTGAGGTACTAATGTGGCCTTTCCAGCTGCTGCAGATGTCTTGTGAGGTGCATTCCAAAAGGGGCGTTGTACTCTATAATGGGGCTAATGAGTGTTGAGTAGAAGGAAACAATGGCCTCTTTTTTCCTGGATGAGAACCCTTTTGTGATGAGGTGTGCCACGTAGAAGGACTTCCTAACTACTGTGGTGATGTGATTATAAAAGGAGAGACTACTGTCCACCTGGGTCCCAAGGTCTAATCACACATTCGGTGTTAAATAGACTGCTGCCTATGTGGTAGTTCATGGGTACAGAGTTTTTACCAAAGGGGATGACAATGTACTTTTTGGCATTGAGCTTGAGGCCATGGTTCTGACACCAGGCATCTGTCTCAGTGATGCCCTTCTGTAGGATGTCCACATCTTTTGGAGTTTTGATTATGGCTCCTAGTTTACAGTCATCTGCGAACTTCATTAGCCAAAGACCTTCTGTGTTAGCCTGTACTTCAGAGAAAGTAGATACCAAACAGGAGAGGTCCCAGGACTGAACCCTGTGGTACTTCACTTGTCACTGGTTTGAAGTCAGATTTGGAGTCTGCAACTTTTGCAGTGTGGGTTCTGTTTATACCTAGTTTAATGAGGTTAGCTACAACTCCAGAATGGGGGATGGTGTTGAAAGCCTTGGCTAGGTCAAGATAGGCTGTGTGAACCACCTTACCCTCATCTATGGCTTTGGTGACTACCTCAAAGAAGTCGATCAGGTTCAGAAGGCATGATCTGCCTTTCACAAATACGAACTCAGTGGGGTCCAGAGTTTGGAGGTTACCAATGTCTTTGTTTATGAGTTCCATGATGATATGTTCCATGGCCTTGCAGACTAGGCTCATCAGGCTAATAGGGCGATAGTTCATGGGATCAGTGGTGGCTCCCCCTTTGTGGAGTGGGATAACTGTTGCTGTGCGCCATTCAGTGAGCACAAAGCCTGATGTGAGGCTATGATTGAACATGGTGCTTAGGCGGGGAGCCAGTTCGTTCTGAAGTTCATGTAAAATGCAGCCTGGGATGTTGTCCAGTCCCATGGATGCTGTGTTTTTGGCTTTAGAGAGTGCAGCTTTTACCTGTGTAGTTGTGAATACAAAGACTCTGCATTCTTCCTGTACAGATACGGGCCCTTTAGGGGGTGAGAGGGGGGTAAAGTTAGCACTGAACCTATCTGCCAGGATGTTAGCAATATCAGTTGGTTCTGTAATTTTCATGCCATTGTGCTGTAACTCAGAGCAGATCTGGGTGTTGCCATTGAAATTCTTGACATAGTTATAGAATGCTTTGTGGTTGTCCTTAGAATCAGTATTGATTTTGTTTACGTAGCTAGCTTTGGAGGACCTTATAAGGGAGCTCAGCTTCTTACTGAGGCTGACCAGGGAGCTCCTCCACTCATGGGATTTTACTGTCTTTTGCAACAGTTTCTTCCTTCTGTTGTACAGTTTGCTTATGGCAGGGGACCACCAGATTGGCTTCTTTTTTTTGGAGGATAACATATGGGTTCTGTTTGGGATAGCACAATCCATGCACTCATGTAAGTACTTATAGAGTACATTTGTGAGGAGGGCAGTGTGTGTGTATGGGACATAACCCATTCATCTAGAGGTTGACACACCACATGCAGGCACATGGAGGGTTATATTCCACAGGTGCGTGTATACAGCGGCTAGATGACTACTTCCTTGCACAGCTATCACTTGCACCACATAGTCCGTAATGCTGACAGATACCGGTGGCTAATGTCTACAGTGAGTGACATCTGAACCTCATGTGGTTGTAGTCATTTGGCTGTATGCTGGGTGGGACAGGCCTCATAATGGATGGCTCCTTGTCACACTCACTCTCTTCCATGCATCTATGTATGTCTACTTTTGGCTTATTATAGTGCGTTGTCCTTGGATATATGCCTGTGTTCCTATCCACTGTGTGTGCAAAGCATGAGTGGTGCATACTGTGCATACTGCAGCTGCCAGATATGTTTGGTCCACTGTTGTTTTCAGACATGGGCTTCATTTTTTGTGTGTGAGCATGCCCAGTATGACCTTTCAGTATGTTGTCTGACATTGCCTTCATTTCTGTACTCCAGATGCTGTCCTCCCATACCGTCTCCAAGCTATGGAATGATCTTCCCACCAGTATCAGAACTATCAGTAATCCTGCAGCATTCAAAATGTCACTCAAACAACATCTCACTTTTTACTGGCTACGCTCCTGCACCCTACTTAACAGAATAACTAATTCCACCTCTGGAACTGTGACTCAAACTCCCACTCTCCTGTAGGCTGCATAAGCATGTAGTCTAAATAGATACATATGACAACTGTACCATTTTTACTACTCCTGAATGTAAACCTGATGGCTTGTTGTATTTCTATTATCTGTCAAATGTACAAATCAGGTCTATATTCATTGCTCTACATTCCTATGTCAGTGCTAAGTACTGATGTCAATTTTTTTGCTTACTGCTATTTAACCTTGTAGAGCTTTTCTCCCCGGGCCTCCACTGAAATGGGCTCTTTCAAGGTCCAGTGGACTTTCCCGGTTAACAAATGCAATAAATAAATAAATAAAATAAGTATTTCTCTAAGTGTGTGAGCATGCCCAGTATGTCCTGTACTGAATGTGTAGATCAATTCCAGGTTGTTTGTGTTGTACACCTACAGGTAGCAAACTGTTTCTGCAGGGTATCTGTCGATCATTTTGCAATATGAGGACAAAGTGTGCAGGGGATAGTGTGTACTATAGGTGATTGCATCTGTGCTGCTTCAGCTATATGGTACTGCTGTTAGCAGAGATAGTCAGACGTGTGTACTGTTATACACTGTGATGTTTTCTGTCCTCATGTACTGTCAAGTGGACATTCTTGCTCACAGTGATGTCTTGGGGGGCAAGATTAACTGCACCTGTGCCCGATATTGTGGGCAGACACCTACGTATTCATTTTAGTTATGTCATTCTGGAGGGGGGAGCTGCAGACACTTGCTGCTGGGTCTGTATATCCAGTTCAGCACCTTGGTACAGTGGTGGCAGAGGATCCCATACTTGTACACCCATCGGCATGACAGTATGGGCGTATCTTGCTGTGGTAATGCCTCACAGCTGTACAGATTCACACAGGTTACCCAGAGGCAGGGGCCATGGGTTAGGACATTACCCCCATTGTGGTGTACGGGCAGGTGTGTAGCCACCCATTTATGTGTTTGCAGCCAGGGATAGTGTGTGCACACTGCTTGGTGTTGGACCCTGCACATTCCATGCTGCCCATGCTCCCCTTCCTCTGTTCTTCTAACCTCTTCCATAGATTATGCATACATTATCTGATACTTTCCCTAAGGGTATCACCCCATCACAGGTGTGTGTTAGTGTTGGTCCACAGTTCATGCAGTGGAAAATGGTGGACATGTTACTGTGGTTTGTCCACATGGCCTTGCATATGGCTTATGTGGAGTGTGTTATGTTGCTATTTGGGTATCCATGACATAACATGCATTGGCAGTACATGTGAGACACAGGCCATTGGCAGAGGCCTGTGGGGCATTAGGTGTTGCTGCGGGCCAGATATGGCAGGCCATTGCATTCTGGTAGTTCTACAGTCTCAGACCACCATACAATATATTCCCTTGGGGTGACAGGGTAGGTGTGATAGATGTTCATGCCAATACCTTCTATCAGTCTTAATCAGGTGCTGTGGATGCTGGCAGGGTGCTACCTACAGCTTGGGATACACCTGCTTGGGACAACTGCACTGCATGCTGCATTCTTCCGCTATTGCCATATACAGGTGGGGTCATACTCTACCCATTCTCCACAGCTGGGATATGACCAGAGAGGTACCTGTGGGTGGTGTTTGCGTGAGCTGGGTGCATGTGTGCTATCGACACTACTTGCATCTGACACACAGATATACATGGGGCATTCCAGTTATGCTGGCATGTGCAGGTACATCAGCTGTTTCCCAATACATCGGTCCTACCTCCTTTGTGATCTGCAAGTGTTCAGGCAGACCTCACCGGTATCCCCTACTACAGGACCAGTTACTGTGATGCATACCAGTATGTACAATTCCAAGGGTGCCTCCATTTCACAGTGACACAATATATACTGTATGTCTGGGGTACTTTCCCCTGTGTACTGCTTATATATCTAGCCCAACAGCCATGCCATGTCAGTCTTTCAGATGGTGACACATATTACCACCATACATTTACAATGGCTTACTGCTAGCATGTGTTATACTGGTGGGGGATTGTCTTTGGCACTGCAGTTGTGAGGGTTTGTCCCTGTCATCAGCAGTAGCGGGCAATGGCCAACAGGTCTTACCTCAACATGCATGTATGCATACTGAGCACTCTCACACAATATGAAACACACACCATCCTAACACACACAGACCTGCATATTGTGCAAATGGTACAACCTATCCTGCTACCTTGGCCACATTTCTTTACAGTATTGGGGGGCAACTGACTGTTACAACATTTCTGCACTGGACTTGGGGAAGAGGCACATCTGACTTTCTACATTTCTACACAGGATTGGGGGGGGGCACACCTGACTGTTACTACATTTCTACACTGGATTGGGGGTAGGGGCACACCTGACTGTTTCTACATGTCTATATGGGAGCGGGGGGCACACCTGGCTGTTACTACATTTCTACAAAGGGTTGTGGGGGGACACACCTGACTGTTTTTACATTTCTACACAGGATTGGGGGCACACCTGACTGTTACTAGATTTCTACACAGGATTGGGGGCACACTTGACTGTTACTACATTTCTACACAGGATTAGGGAGGACACACCTGACTGTTTCTACATGTCTACATAGGATGGGGGGGCACACCTGGCACTTGTACACATTTGCTATGACTGTACTGATATGTCAGGTACTATATTTCATTCTGTATTCTAACCTATCATGCTGACTAGAGGCATATCAGTGTACAACAGGTCTTAGGTTTGATTGACCTACATTTCAGTTTCTCACTTCTTACCCTTCAGAACTAACATCCCACTGCCTGGCCTGTTGTAGTCTGTCTGTGTAGGCCTGGGGGGAGGTTACCCATAGGCATCATTCAGAGGCCATAGCACAGCCTCTGTTTGTGTTTGTCTACACCTGTCCTGCTGGCTGAGACTGTTGTTAGGTATGTGAACCTCCCTAACTGGCATGTGTGAGTCATATGGACGCACATGTCACCCAGCACATTTCCTGCAGTGGGTTTTGTCACCCTGTGTAGTACTGGCTACTTTAATGACTCCAGTATTTGTTACAGATGTCATGGTGCCACTATGGGTGTCTACTATCTGCTGGCATACCATTCAGCCACCCAATTCCCTTGCATGCACACATCCATACCATAGATGTAGGTAAGGACACAGTCTACTCCATTCAGAGATTGGTTGGTTGATTCACTTACCTTGTGGGTGTGCCAGTATTGAGGATGGTGCTGGAGGCCTGCCTGTCAGATGCACATAGTACACTCCCTATACATGGTTGAGTACAGAAAGTGTCATGTTTGTCATCCCTTTTACTGTATGTGCAAGTCAGAGAAAGGTGTCATCCCCTGGGTCCCTACTGTGTCAGTGAATGCACTATGTGTTGCCTCTTTGCCAAGGCCAGGGCATACTGGGCATGCCTCCATCTGCCTACTGGGTCCGGCTCAGGTTATTACTTCTCTGAATCACTCTGTGCCTGTGCAGGCCTTGGCATTGTTGGGGGGCTGTGTGGTCGTGCCTCGTGCTGTTCCTGCTGCAGCTGTTTCCGCAGGATCATATTTGTAGCATGGCACATACCATAACAATTTGAGTACACATAGCTGGTGAGTACTGAAAGGCTCCACTGGATGTGTCCAGACACCGGAACTGTGACTTGAGCATCCCAAACACACGCTCTATTATGTCTGGTCTGTGTGTGTGCCTCATGATAGCATTCTTGTTTGGGTGTGTGTGTGCATTTCCGATGGGTGTCATCAGCCACGGCTCCAGTGTGTAACCAGCATCCCCCACTAGGTGACCATAAGGGATGCCCCCATTGGCAAATCTCTGGTACAGCTGCGTCTGATGCCAGATGTGGGAATCGTGATAACTTCCAGGGCAGCCAGCACACACATTCATTATAATGCCCTCGGCTTCGCACATGACCTGCAGTTGATGGAGGGGACAGTGGTTGCTAAGGGGGCAGGCTCGGTGCGAGACATGTAACTATGCATTAGCAGGCAGGCAATTGTTCCACTGAATTCAGCATTCATCAGATCTATCATTTTTCTATAATGCCCTCTTTAGTATATACCTAACCAGGAATATGCAACAACTGGAATGCCCAAAGAGGTTCCTCACTAAAAGAATACAGGGTGTAAGTAATATGTCCTATGAAGACCACCTCAAGGCCCTATCCCTGTATTGTGTCCTCCAGGCTTTTGACAGGAGATCTATGCCTGGCATACAGGGCATTGTCAGACCCCACTCTGATGGACCCCTTGCATATCCGCGAAACAAACAACACCTGAATTACCTGTTCTAAAGATTTAAATCTTGCCTGTGATATAAATAGGACCTGGTGGAGAAATAGGTATGTATGAAAAAACATGTCCAATGGAATAATATTCAAAAACAAGCGCAAACTGGAGAAATCTCTTTATAAAAAACACAGCAACAATACAGCAAAGCTTTCAGGCATAAAAACCCTTCTTCAGTGCATTACAGAGAAATAGGTATGTATCCCAGAGATTACCCCATCTATGGAATAGGCTCCCCATCCATGTAAAGCAGAGTTCCTCCCTAATCCCAATTTCAAGGCAACTTGGACAATTGTATGGAAAACTGGAAATTCATCCCTGGTTTGGCACCTATGTCTCTGATGCAAACAGGTAACCTGTACGTCCATCTCCCAGACCCCTGGTTACACTTATCAATGGATACCAGAACTTCTCAGAGATTTGGGATGTATGGCTAGGCTTAAGCCCCTTGTGTTCGTTAGCCTAGTAAACACCTATGAACCTATATCCTGTCCCCTAAGGTATGAAAAAGCCAATCCCTACCATGCATTATCCACTGTGCCATTCATATCCTGTCCCCTCAAATCTTGTCCCACGAAGGTGAAAGAACTGATCCCTAACACTCATCAATCGCCTCACCAATCATATTCTCTCCCCCTAAGGTATACAAGACCATCTCTAACACTTGTCATTCATATACTGTCCTCTTAAGGTGAGCAAGCTGATTCCTAAAACTCATCGTCTAGCTCCCCTCTGCTAGTTATTCCAACAGCTGGACAACTAGTTGAAACCAGTTTGCCTGTGGCAAATGTTAATGTTTTAGCCTTCTCATTCACACAGTGTGCACAGTATTTTCACAGGTTTCTAAAACATATTTTAAAATCTGACAACAGCTTCAGTATAGCATGGAAGTCAGTCTATTGAACAGATAGGTGTCTTTACTATTCTTTGTAACTCAACTGCAATTACCTAGGAGTCTACATCCATTGGCACCTGAGTCATACACCCTATAACCAAACAATAAATCTACTGAAATTCAATAAATCCTAATTGACATCCTAAATGATGTTGGTAGTAAATTCTTTAGGCTTCTTGCTTCAGTTAGAAATATATCTTTCTTCACATTTGTGTGGAAACTGGACACTTCGGCATAGCAACAGTTATTTTTGGTACCATGGTACTGAGACAGAATTACATCCATCAGTAAGGCAAGCATCTCATTTAAGACTTTCATATCAAGATTAAACCATCCTTCACAAACTAAAGCTACTGAATATAGCTTTATCACCCTCAGTCATTCATTCATTATATCTCATATATATATATTCACAGCCATAACTTGTTTGATTTTTTTATATTCTTTCCAAAGTTTTAGTCGGGACTGATTGTGATTGCACAAGTCTCTACAGTATTCAATTAAGGGTCTTAACAGACTCTTAAACACTGGCAACAATAGCTGCACATTATCACATGCAATGCACCCCTTAAAATTGTGTATTATTTTCAGATAAAGGTAATACCACTGGCTTCAAACTGAAGTGAGCACACCACAGTTACTTCTACAACTTTGACACTACCTGCCAGAGTCACGGTGTGGTGATAGCATATGAGTTTGTATTGTTTTCCTTTCTAAAATTTATTTATTTATTTTATTTTATTTTACATTTGTTGACCGGGCTAGTCTAGCTGGAGATATTTCCATTTTCAGTAGAGGCCCGGGGAGAAAAGCTCCACATACTTAATAATAATATAGAAAAAAAAGCAATCAGAGGCAATGCCACATACAATAGGAAGGAATTAATGTAACATTTTAAAGTAAACCATCGGGTTAAAAATGTGGAAGATAACATTTACATAACATTTGTTGGCAGAGTAGTAATGTAAAGGAAGAGAGAGAAGATAGGTTATAGGCTAATAGAATATTAGTCAGGGTTACAGCAAGGGCATAACCATTGTAGTTTTAGGTGATTTTTAAGATTAAGTTTGAAGAGGGGAAAAGAGGAAATAGAGGTAAGGTTGGGTGGCAGCATGTTCCATTGCTTACCTGTGGTGGTGGAGAATAAGGAGTCACCAGCTAAGTTGTTAGATTTGGGTATATAATCTGGGTATATATAATTTGGGTATATATATAAAATGCAGAACTCTATATTTACTTCTATTGTAATAATCCTTTTTAAAGTCTGGCTATTCTGCCAAAGTGTCTAAATACTGCAGCTTTTTCTGCACTATAGTGTCTATTATAATACTGCCTATCTTTGCATCACAACCAGATTAAAAAAATATATACATATTCCCTCACCACCTTGGCGAATAGACAAATATATTAAAAAGGAAAGCCCCCAAGGCAGACCTTTGCAAACTCCAGCCTCCTACATTTATAAACGTAGCATCTGACAATGTGTTCTTAATTCTAGCTTTACATTTCCTGTTATGCAGCTTGTTCTTCACACATGCTGTAATACTAAAAAGGAATACAGATGTTCACCATTATTAACAAAAGTTCTATATGTGGCACATATCAAAGGCTTTAACAAGATTTAAATTTACAATATCTGTTGATAAACGTAGGCCTAATGATTTGCATAAAAATTAAGTTCTTCAAGCAGGAAGCAACACCTTCAGAAGACAAGTTGCTTTGGTAATCTCCAAGAAAAGTACCTCGCACCCTGTTCTGCACAGCTTTGGGCGTGGAGTGGGCATAACGTACAATATTGGCAGGGTGACCGTACATGATTGGCAGGGTGAACTACCGTGGAGCATTGGTCAAATGATAAGTTCATTATGCAGCATCGGTAACTTTATTAATTATTTAAGATCAGTAAATCTGTAAAATAGTAAAACAGGGATATACGCAATAGCCACTCCCGCGCTAGTAACATCTAAAGTAATTACCTCCGATACTACAAACTGCCCCAATTACCACCCTAGGAAACAATTGGCAATGTGAACATTCAGCATTTTCAACATTCATAGTACAATCGTATACACACATCATTCACAGTATAATCATATAAAGATACACACACACCTATACATCTATTCTCTCTCTATATGTACATATACACACAGAGGTATATAAAGCTGCAACTTAAATATTGTATACAGCAAAATACCCGTTCTACTAGCAAACTGCTACATTATGATTCATCTCTCTCAAATGTTCCTGATTTTGACTCCTAGTGTAGCTGTCCCTCTTCTTCCCTACTAAAACTGGTAACTTTTTGAGAAAAGGTGGTACATTACACTTAGAGTTATAAATATATTTTACTTCAAAAAAATGTATATGAATTTACATCATATTCTGTCAATGCCTCAGATTTATAACACTAACATTTTAGTGTTCTTGATTTGTCCCTGATCACTGACAGCTATGTTGTGAGGGACTATGTGGTGTTTCACCCATTTTATATTTAGGCTAATCTGGGAGTTTCTTTATATGTTGGTTTCTGCTACACTTCACATTCAGTGTAATCAAAACAGCAGCCCAGCATGAAGGTTTTCAAAATAAGAATGGCACACGCAGGGATTCCAATATAAACTACTAGCAGTTCTAAGAACCTGCGCAAAGTACAGTAATTGGCATTCACAGGCACTACTCATGAGCAATAAGTATAGCAAAACTTTGTAATTCAGCAATATTTTACTATAGCCAAGCTGTCACTGCTGATACCAACTAAATCACTCCACCACACAAAAACTAACCAGCTGACTCACTAAATGCTTTAAATGTGGCAGTAAGTCAATGCAGTTGGATACAAAGCTACAGGAGGAGGCAACACAACCAATAAGGTGCTGCCGGCAAGGTTTGATTATACATCATTTATCTCTATATTTTATTCCATTAGTAATGGGAAGTAGGGCCCCCTCTTAACCCCACCACCCTTTTTAAAAACTGGAAAGGAGCAGGGTCTAAGGAAGACACTCGGTGTCTCCTTAACTAATGGAAAAATGTGAGAAAGTCAGAACAGCAAAGTTTAGTATAACCACAGCTCCACACAGCAGGTCTAAGCAAGATGAAATTCTAAGCAGGCGTAACACATTTCTACTTACTAAGACTTGTCTCTACTAATTCATGAACTTGGTCTTATTCCTTAAATACATGACAAAGCTCATGTTTCCAATATTTCTGCATGAAGTCTGAAATTAGTTTCTTAACGAATGCAGATAAAAAAGCGGTAATCTCCAAAAAAAGTACCTCGCACTCTTATTCAAATATTCATGAGCGCTTGTCCAGGAGGCGTGTTCGTGGCGCATCCTGCGAGGTACTTTTCTTGAAGATTACCGTTGCTTTGTATCACCTTGTTGTCTAAATGACAAAAAAAGTAAAAGAAATTGTTTTAAACTGTAACATGCTTGCTACAGTTTAAACAACACACATAGAGAGATCAGCTAATCCTGATATTTGATTCATCCGATACCGGATTTTAAATTCCGGTATCGCATTCGCGGTCAGACTGAGAGCTGTAGCGCCTGGTGTTTGGTCTAAACTGTAACAACTGCTTGCTACATTCTAGCAAGCATTTTTGTTACAGTACTTTCAATTTCTTCTTCTTTTTTTAAATGTAACAAGATGCTTGCTACGATATAGTAAGCAGTTGTTGCAGTTTAGACCACACACTGAGCGCTACAACGCTCGGTCTGACCATCATTCCTCTCACCCTCTTAGAGCAAGAACTCTGGACCAAGCCATCAATAATGGGGGCAGAAATTACCAAAAATATGGACATTTTTAAATATTACTCTTGAAAACAGAAAAATTGATAGTATAAGGTTTTGCATTAACACGAATTTTCTGAAAGGACATGAAGTATGAAACTCAAACGTCTGTCATTATTTTCTGACTTTTTTTAGGTTCAAACACATCGTTTTACAGGGTGCAATAGGTAAGTGAAACACCTTAAGAAATATTTTAAAAAGTGGAAGTCCATGAACAAGAGTCAAACAGAAGAGCCACACTAAACATTACAGATTACAACATTTTCCTGTCTTTTAATGGACGATCTGCATAGTAGAGATCAAGAAGACAGTGCTAAGTGTAAGCTTTGCAAAATAGGTAGTGGCATGAGTCACTGGTGCTTATAAAACATAACAAACCCGAATTGCTATCTCATTTTGTTCTTCTCCCTCCCACAGACATCAGGCCCACATTACCCTTAATTTATTATGGTTCACTTGCTCCCCTTAATGACTAATAGCTGGACAGCAGCAGCCAGTGCCTTTGCTTATTGCCGGATTTACTATGATTTTGTTACCTATAAAAAATAGGTACTCTTTATCATTGTATTAATTTTAGTATGGCTCACTATACAACATAACTCCAACAGCAAAGCAGGGAACCCAAGCCCTGAGTGTCTTAATCCAGAGGAAAGTAAAACAAGACTGGAATACAGGTTTGTGCACCTTTTTACAGAAATTTAACGCTGTGGGTGGGATAGTCACAACGTCATTAGTGATGTCACAAACAGGGAGGAGATTAGCTAAGTGGGTAGCAGTGTTTTCAGCTTCGGTCCGAGGAAGAAGTGTGATTTTACAAAGGAGATAGTGTCCCTTTAAGTTGTTCTTTCCTTGAATGCAGAAAATATTGTTGATTCCATGAGGTTACCACAGTCTTCTGTTTTTTGTCAAACTTTAACATTCCTTCTTCCCTTATTTCTGCTATTCAATCCATCTGCCTGACTTCAGCATTTCTTTTCTATTCACTGTCCACAGAGGAGTGTAAAAAGGTCTCCCTCGGCTTCTCTACTATTTATGTTTACCGCAGAGCTATTGGCAGAAGCACTTTATGTGCCTTCCTCCCTCAGCTCTCCCATTTATTTATTAATTGATTAATTTATTGACAGTTGATTACCATTCATTAATCCATATTACATTATTTGTGGGTGATCTTTTATTGATGCTTCTTTGTCTATTCATATCTGGTCCATTCTTTTGCCCTGGCACTACACTTCTGGTTATAAAATCAAATCCTTTAAATCAGCATTCCGTCTTCTTTTTTTTCCCCCAAGAGCAGCAACCATTAGCAGTTTAGGAATCAAACTTTCCTCTTCCTTTGTCAGTACTTAAGATCTAAGCATGGAATGTATTTTGTCAAATTTAACTTCAGAGATTAATGCGTGATCTTGATGGAACTGTAATTTTGAGTTAGACCTAGCTATAATCAACATGATTTCATATCCAAGATTTTTTTTTTTCCTCTTTGTTATCACCAAAAATCATCTTCTAAGATCAGACAGGCAGCTCCTTACCTTTCAGTGGTATCCAAGTAAATCTTGAGGCCTGTCTAAATTTATTTTGCTTCTATGAAAATAGGTGGTCTCAGAGTGCCTATTTTAGAGGCATGCTAACATGCCTTTCTCCTCAGGGTTATTCTCCATTGGTGGAAAATGAACAAAACATCATTTTGGTTTATTTTTCAGGCTTCAAGTGTCCTTCCTAATCTATACCCACCTTTGTACTGATCCAAGCCTGCTTCTCCTAATCACTTTTTGTTGAAATCCTCACCCTTAGTGATGATCATATATTTGACATGCACTAATGTCTCTCAAATTCTCAGCTACATTTTAATGATGAGGGGTTTCTAAATAGCACTGCCCTCACAGCTAGTTGGATCTATCTTCTTTATTCTCCAGATGTGCTCTTATGTTTGCTAGTATCACTAAACTAATTTCCCTATGTGATATGATGGAACAATGGGCTTTGCTTCTATTTACAGTTTTTCTCAAGCAGTGTTTTTCAAACTTTCCAGAACTCAGGACCATTTTTCTAGAATCTTCTATCCTATATAATGTTCATCAGCTTCAAAACTTTCTAAAGCACAAGGTTACTCCTCACTTTATATCTCCTCCCCCACCTCATTTTATCAACTGTTCACAAAAGTATTCAATCAGTCCACAATCCCTGATAGACGTGTGGCAAATGTCTAAACCATCTTTATTTTGCAGGTGAGTGATTCAAGTCAAAATATATGCAAGTGATATGAGGAGGAAGTAGAATAGAGAGCTGTGTTGTACCTTTAAGAAGCATTTCCAAGGACTGAACGTGCATATAAATAGCAAGCATGTGCTAACTTCAGTGTCATTTTGAGAGTGCAGCCAGAAGGTGAGCATGTATGAGTGTAATAGCTAGTTTGTTTATAAGTTTTTCTAAGTTAAAGTTATTAAGCCTCAATCTGGAGGGATAGATTCCTGTCCCAGAGGGATAGATTCCTGTTCCAGAGACTCCCCATGCTTTGGAACAGGATTCCAATCTACATTAGGCAGAGCCCCTCACTAACACTCTTCAGGAGAAACCTTGACGAGTGGATGGGAAACAGAAAATTTACCCCGGGGGTCACTGCAGTGGCTCTGCTGGACAGAGGCACAGGGAACTAATGGCTCTGCTGGACCAAGGCACAGGGAACTAATCTAAGGGGGCAGTGAAAGCCAACACATTCTGGCTAGGCTTATAGATGCCCTCGTGCAGATAGCCTAGTACTTACCTATGACCTTATGAACCTATGAACCTATAATCCTGATGTGTTTGTACATAATAAAGCTGCTTGAACAGAACCCACGAGGGCTCCTCTATTTCATTCTAACTGGACAAGCGACATGGTGTCAGAACCGGGATTCCAGAGACTGCTTTTCAGAGTTATGAGGTGCAGGGTTAACAGTGAAGGTGAACTAAGAGAACCAAGCAGAAAAAAGGGCCAGAAACGAACAAAAGATAATGAAAACTTGCACAAATTATTTATTTTATAAAAAAGATAAAACAGAGCATTACAAGGGCACAAACCACATTATTAAACAAGCGAGAGGCAGAAAAGGTTTTTTAATTAAACAAGATGCTTAAAATTAAGATATTTGATAAAACGAGCATCAGAAAAGCACATAAGGGGTTCAACATTACCTCGGAACTGCAAAACGAGCATGTTTAAATCAAAATGGGCATGTTTAGAGTAAAACGAGCAGAAGAAAAGTATAATGGGCATGAAAAAAGATTAAATGAGCAAAATGAATATAATAAGAGCAAAAAGGGCACATTAAGCATAAACTATGCCAAGCGACTGCATCTTATTTGGCAAAGTACTGTGTTTTGGTATAACTACTATTTTGCATTGTATTCAGGGCATAACCAGAGTTATTTGAAGTATCTCAAAGTATGCAAAAGTGCTTACAGTGTGTGCTTATTACTGTGCATTTATTCTGAAGAATGTATCGATGTGCAAAATGCAACTATTTCATGAAGTACAGTCAAAATACAGCCATTTCGAAAAGTTTCTTGTGCGGTGTTTGTCTTTTCACAAAGTGACACCATTACAGAGTGTTTGCACTGTACAGAGTTATTTAGCAAAGTACAGCCATTCTGGGAAAGTTTCAGAGTGCTATGTACTGTTTTATTTATTTATTTATTTATTTATTTATTTATTTACATCTGTTTATCTGTTTATTCGCAAAGTGCAATTACTTTGAAATGTTTCTTCCTCTGAGCTTCTTCTGCCCAATTTATTCGCACAGTGCAGTTATTTTGAAATGTTTCTTATACTGATATGAGGTGGTTTCTTACAGTACAGTGATTTCAAGAGTACTCTCATGCCCAAAAAACTTATTTCACAAAGTTCAGTTATTCAGAGGATTGTTGTGCTTTTGGGCATAGTTACAAATACTGGCATACATTTCTTGCATATGTATATACTGCATGTGTGTGTGTTTATGCATACTTGCAAAAGCCTTCACTGGTTCAAAGGTTCACAGGTGTTTACTAGGCTAATGACCACAAGGCCATTTTTTAAGCCTAACCATGCATTCCAAATATCTGGCAAGTTCTGATACCCTTGATAAGTTTAAGCACGGGCCTAGAAGAAGAACCATTTACAGGTTACCTGTTTGCATTAGAGACATAGGTGCCAAACCAGGGATGAATTCCCATTTTATCATCCAGTTGTTCAAGCTGTACTTGAATTACATTAGGGAGGAACTCTGCTTCGCAAGGATGGGGAGCCTGTTCCATAGACAGTGTAGTCCTTGGGTTACATACCTATCTCTCCAGCAAGTCCTATTTATATCACAGGCAAGGTTTATGTCTTTAGAATGGGTAATTATGGTACTGTTTGTTTTGTGAATATGCAATAGGTCCATCAGAGTGGGGTCTGACAATGCCCTGGATGCCAGGCATAGATCTCCCATCAAATTTCTGTAGGAGACAGAATACAGGGATAGAGCCTTGAGGCGGTCTACATAGAACATATTACTCATGTCCTAGTTAGGTACATACCAAAGGAGGCATTGTACTCAATAATAAGTCGGATGAATGCCGAATACAGTGGAACAATGACTTCCTTGGACTTAGATGCCATACATTTGCTTATACGTTGCACAACATAGAATGATTTCCTCACCAGTGTAGATACATGATGATCAAAGTCTAGATTACTGTCTATGTGTGTCCCTAAGTCCCTGACTACTGGGTCAGCTGTAAGGGGTGTGTTGTCAATATGATATTTACCAAGGATGGATGACTTCCAGAAGGATACTATTATGCATTTCTTGGCATTTAGTTTTAGCCCATGGCTCTGACACTAGTTTTTTGTCTGTGTCAGCCCCTCATGGAGAACATTCATGTCAGTGTGAGATTCAGTGACAGCTCCTAATTTGCAATCATCTGTAAATTTAGTCAGCCAGAGGCCACTGACATTGGCCTTGACTTCTAAGAAGTAAATGCCAAAAGGAGCGGTCCAAGGACTGATCCCTGAGGGACTCCACTTGTGACTGGGTTCTTTGTAGAGGTGGACTCCCCAAGTCTAACTTCCTGGGTCCTGTTTGTGAACCAGTTGGCTACCCACCGAGCTTGTCAACAATGCCCGAGTGGGGTATTGTGTCAAATGCCTTGACCAGGTCAAGGTAGGCAGCATGAACAATTTTGCCCACATCCATTGCTTTGTTGACCTTCTCAAAGAAGTCCACCAGGTTGATTAGGCATGATCTGCCCTTGACAAAATGAAACTGGGTTGGGTCCATTGTCTGGAGGTTAACTATATCTCTATTGATCATCTCCATGATAATTATTTCCATGCCTTTGCATACAAGACTAGTGAGACTTATGGGTCTGTAGTTTCCAGGGTCTGTAGATGCCCCACCTTTGTGCAGAGGGATGACTGCTGCTTTTCTCCATTCATGAGACACAAAGCCTGTTTGGAGGTTACAGTTAAATAGTAATTCCAGAGGCCCTGATAGGTCATGTTTCATGCTATTTTGAAGGCATCCTGAGATATTGTCTTGACCCACTGATGCAGTGTTCTTGATCTAAGAGAGAGCATTAAGGACCTGTTCCTCAGTGACAGAGCTCAAAGTAGACACTGGCTCAAAGTGTAATGTTATGTCAAGTCAAGTCAAAGTCGAGTCAAAGAAAACTTTATTGTCATTAAGAACTACACAGCAGTGTAGCTGAACGAAATTACAATGCTTCATTCTCAATGCAGAAAACAGTTGCACATATTGACAAAGAAAAACTAATAAAATATCACAGTAGAAATTTAATAAGTAGCAATTTGTAAGTAAAGTAGGACAGCAGTGACCCACACCCATCCCAGAACAGGAGACAAGGAACAATATGATGGTAACATTGTCAAAGTAAAATTGAAACAATAGCAGCATATCTATGAATAGACTGAATTGAATTGATAAGTATGTCAGCAGGCACATATGCTAAGGTGAGGAGTGGTGAACAACTCAATGTGGCTAGTTGTGCAAAACGTGTTGCTTATG
Source organism: Protopterus annectens (assembly GCF_019279795.1). Classification (NCBI taxonomy): domain Eukaryota; kingdom Metazoa; phylum Chordata; order Ceratodontiformes; family Protopteridae; genus Protopterus; species Protopterus annectens. The sequence continues at coordinate 1,922,757,727 of NC_056725.1, forward strand.
GAGGTGAAGAAATTCAAACCGAAGGCTCAGTAGTGCTTTCATGTTATATGGCTAGGAGCTGTTACATCTTGTTATTCTATGTAGTCCAAAGACCTGTGCAGTCATTATTCGGTATCAAGAGGCAGTTTGAGAATTAATTTTATTTCTTTTACCAAAGAAGTTCATCATATAAGCACATACCCTAGTTTCCATTTTACTAAAACTATTTTCTCAGAGTATGCTGATGTTTTCACTGACAAGTTGGGCAAACGTCTGGTTGTGTGTTCTATGAAGTTAGACGCAGAAGTCAGTCCAGTGGTCAGACCAGCAAGAAAAGTTCCAATAGCTATGCAGAATAAAGTTAAAACTTAGTTGGATAAAATGATTCAGCAAGGTATAATTTGTCTGGTCACAGAACCAACTGAATGGGTGTCGTCCATGGTGGCAGCCCACAAAAAAGGCACAGATTAAATCAGAATATGTATTGATGCAAGAGATTTGAACAAAGCATTAAAGAGACCACATCATCCAATTTATACAGTTGAGGAAGTTACAGCCCTAATACAGAATGCCACTGTTTTTCCTGTCTTGGATGCAAAAAGTTCATTTTGGCAAGTGATGCTTGATCACAAATCCTCATTATTGATGACTTTCAGTACCCCATTTGACAGATATAGATTCCTTAGGGTGCCATTTGGAATAAATTCTTCAAGTGAAGTCTTTCAGCATGCAATAGAGCAAATTTTTTCAGGTTATCCTTGTGCCATAATAGTAGCTGTTTTATTGTTTGGAGGCAATTGTGAAGCAGAGCACAAAAGAAACCTTAAGAAAGTTCTAGACAGAGCATATGAACTGAACTTAAAGCTCAAGTTTCTGAAGTGCATATTCAGACTACCAGAAGTTACTTATGTAGGTCATTTGTTTGCTAGCACTGGCTTGCAACCAGACCCATCCAAGCAAGCATCCATTCTTGAGATGCCAGCACCAGATAATGTTCAAGCTCTACAATGTTTTCTTGGTATGGTCAACTATTTAGGCAAGTTTATACCAGACTTCAGTGAGTTGACAGCACCTTTGAGAGAGAGCTAATGCTCAAAGATGTTATATGGTCTTGGTTGGAACAGCACCAGAGAGCGTTTGAAGACCTTAAGAGGAAAATTGTCACCCCACCTACATTAAGTTCTATGATGTCAATAAACCCGTAACTCTTTCCTGTGATGCTTCAAAATTTGTTCTTGCTGCAGTTATTCTTCAATAAGGTAGTCCAGTAGCCTATGCATCTAGAACACTTACCCAAACTGAAGTGCAGTCTGCTCACATTGAGAAAGAACTTTTGGCAATAGTATTTGCATGTTCAAAGTTTCATGATTATATCTATGGTTGAGATATTCAGATTGAAACTGATCACCAACCTCTAGTCACTATTTTAAAGAAACCTATGCATTCAGCTCCAGTGAGATTACAAAGAATGATGCTCAAATTGCAAAAGTACAACTTCAAAATGGTCTATACGAAAGGCAAACTTCTTTATCTGGCTGATACCTTATCCAGATCACCCAGAAATACAACAGAACAGCTTAATGCAGAGAATTTTGACTTTGATGTCATGGAAGTGCATACGTTTTCTACCACAAGACTTGATAAGCTGAGAGATCACACAAAGACTAATCCAGTTTTTGCAAAAGCTCAACCACTACATTAATGTTGGATGGCCGTCAAAGCAAGCTAGTGTACCACCTGAAGTGCAAATTTACTTTCCTTACAGAGATTTGGGTTGAGATGGTGGCCTAATGGTTAAGGTGTTTGCCTTACAAACACAAGGGTCAGTGTTCGAGTCTCACAAGGGATAATTAGCTAAGCATACAATGGCTCGCATGGGCAGTTAGCTTAGTACTAACATATGAGATGTTGATGGAAGATGGCATTATTTCCAAAGGTCCTAAAATTGTTGTTCCTACTTCCTTACAACATGAATATATCCAGATTTTGCATCATGGTCAACCAGGTTCTGAATCTATCAAAAGAAAGGCGAGAGGGCTAGTATTTTGGCCTTCTCTAGTAAAAGACTTGATAAAGTACTTTCTTTTTGTTCAGTATGCAATAGTACTAAACTGCATTTGCAAAAAGAACCTTTTCAGCTAAATCATGTTCCTGAACTACCTTGGTCAACAGTAGCCATTGATATATTCAGGTGGAATAATCAGTATTACTTAGTGTTGGTAGACTCTTATTCGAACTGGTTTGAGACTGACTTACTAACTAATGTAATGTCCACTACTGTTATCACTAAGTTGAAATGTCATTTCTCAGTCCATGGTAGTCCACACAAAGTTATTTCTGGCAATGGTAACCAATTTACCAGTCAGTTGTTTCAGAAATTTGCAAAAGAATGTGACTTTGTACATGTTACCAGTAGACCAGTAATCCACAGTCAAATGGACTAGCTGAACATGCAGTACAGAGTGGAAAGCAATTACTGGAAAAGTCAAAGCGTGATAATACCAATGCCTTTTTGAATTTACTCAATCGCAAAAACATATCCCATGACGATATACTTAGCTCGCGTGCTCAGAGACTTCTATCTAGGCAAGCCAGTACAACACTACCTATTAGTTCCAGTTTATTGAGGCCTAAAGCATTAGTTCCAGTTTATTGAGGCCTAAAGCTAAGAACAACAAAGCAATCAAAGCACAATTTTTCAGAAAGTGTTTTTTCCAGATGTCCATTTAGGATAAATTGAGCAGATTTCTTCATCCATTGAAAGAAGGAAAGACAGTAAGCATACAAACGTCAAAAGGTTTCTACTGGATTGGTCAAGTAACAAGTATATGTGCCAAGCTGAGATCTATTTTGTGAAATCAGAAAGTGTGGAGTACAGGAGAAATCGCAGACATCTACTTCCTGCATCAGAGCCATCATTGCAGCATTGTTCCTGTGATACAGAGTCTAGATCTCAGAGCAATCCAGAAATGTTCCTGTTATAGAACGTGTATTGACTCCTACCTCCATTTCTGACGATGTTCCTGATGTACCTAAAGTTGAAAATTCAGCAGAGACAATTCCATTTGCTAAACCTAACTCGAATTTCTATGTCACACAATTTGGTCATATTTCCAGACCTAGTGTCAAATACACAGCAACCTGGACGTAATTGTATATATATGAATCTAGTTCTGCATAATTGCATGACAAAGAATCATTTGTATCAATTGCATGTCATTTAATGTCATCAATATTGCATGACTCATTTCTCAAAGAGGAAGGATGTAGAATAGAGAGCTGTGTTGTACCTTTAAGAAACATTTTCAAAGACTGAACATGCATATAAATTGCAGCAGCTTCAGTGCCATTTTGAGAGTCAGCCAGAGAGGGAGCATGTATGAGTGTAATAGCTAGTTTGTTTATAAGTTTATCTAAGTTAAAGTTATTAAGCCTCAATCCTGATGTGTTTGTATATAATAAAGCTGTTTGAACAAAACCCATGAAGGCTCATCTATTTCATCCTGACTGGACGAGCGACAGAGGAGCTTAGGACTGAACCAACTGACTTTTCTTTATAAGGGATATTGCAAACTCCCTGTCTAACACTGAGCCCCCTACATGGAGTCTCTTTCTTCTCTTGCTCTTTCCATTGTCTTTTTAACACCCCCAACTTCCTGGTAGTGAACATTCCTAGTTGCATCACAAACTACCGAAGATGTACTGATATTTGAGTTGCAGGCATCTGGAATCTCATATTTTTGGAGATGTCCCAAGCCAGACACCTTCTGAGACCAGCATCTGGACACCAGCCAACAAATGTTCAGGTTCACCTATATCATAGGAAGAACTTGTTTTTGGGGGGATGTCATCTATCTTTTTGCCCCAGCTCACTATTTCATGTTCTAGTAATAATAATGATGGCTGCCAAAAAGCTACCATCAGAAGACAAAAGTATATCCATTCCCCAACCTCTGCTTGTTGTTGGTCTATAGTAGACAAAATATACCAAGATGACCTCCATCTGGCTTAGTGTCTGGGTAACATTACTATGAAAGCTTTGCAATGGGCAACATCCGCTAATTTCAGAGAACAAATTGCTTAAGTCAGCACTTTCCCTCCTGTGGCTGGAATTCCTGTTATCTGCACCATCAGGTCACCCTGGTGCATTTGATTTGCCCCTAAGTTCATTTTGCCCATCATCCTGAACTACAGAATTTTAAGATTTTTAGTTTAATCCTGCTTGATTTATCTCTCCCTTCCTCATGCCTTTATTTATGCTTAATTCCAAAGTTTATAGGTTGCTTGCAGTTTAACTTTTCTCCAGGAAATGTTTTCAGTTGACAGTAGGTTGAATAATTTGATTGTTTTATGAGTGTACTTCACCTTAATCTTTCAGCATGTTTTAATACTTCATTAGACTTATGATTTTGCATGATCATTGACCTAATGTATAAAGGAAAGTCTTCTCTTTCTTGTCAATCTGTGTACTAGATGGGCACTTAAAATGTTATTGAAAGCATATGTGTTAGTTCTATTGCTTTTCCTTTCTGTATTTTAAACAATATTCAGCTTGATTGAAGATTGTCAGTTATATTGATGCGTTCCTTTAACAATGTATATTGTTATATTGGCTTTGGTTATCCCAATTTCAATTCTAAAAAATAAGTGTGCAAAAAATACTTGCAGATTTACATGCCATCTTCTCCGTATGTACAGACAAGAACAAACCTTGTTATTATTATAAGAATTTGCGTGATGTGTAAATACTTGCAACTCAAGGACATTAAGTACTTTGAGATAACCTGAGTAGGAATAAATGAGAACATGTATCCTGCACACTTGTACACACTTTCGGCAAGAATCTCTAGCAAAATATGATGAAGTACTGGGTGGTGGTTGAGTTTTTTATGTAAATCATTTGAAAAGTATACATTATCATGTGGTTTGCTTGTAAGGAAGCTATATTTTGAGATGTGGCATATTTTCTCTGTAGAACAGCACATGCAGGCTGAGCAAGACTCATGCAGAACATGCACCTATGTAGGAAGGGTGGCACCTGTGCAAAGAAAACATGTCAAAACACACACACACCCACAACCCTAGGTGCACCTCTTTCAGGAGTCATACAGATTCTAAATTGCATAATTTGTGATGTTTCAACAATTTTGAGATGCCCCAGCAAATGAAAATAGCATATACAGTAATAAACTTGGGCAGCATAGTGCACAGTGGTTAGCATCGGCACCTTGCAAATCTTTTGTCTGTAGTTCAGTTTTCCAGCTTCACTTCTCAGCTGGAGTGCCATCTGTTTGGAGTCTTACTGTCCTCCCTTTCTCCCCATGAGTTTTTGCTAGGCACTTTTCCCTCCTTCCACATCTGAAATACATTGGAAACTACCAGACTGTGGAACTGCCCAGCATAGGTGCTTGTGCTTTGTGTGTGTGTGTGTAAGTGTTTCTATGTTTGTGTATGTGTGTGAGTGTGTGTATGTGCCTGTGCATATGTGTGCATGGTTCTACCTGACTTCGTCGACAGCGCAGAAGACCGACATCGGAATCCGGAGCTCCAGAAGATCGAAAGCGAAGAAGACCGACGCGAATCGCGAGTGGCAGAACATCGACAATGCAGAAGACCGACACGACGGATGACAACACCAACGCCGAGGATGCCGACATGGGGAAAGGCTGTGTGAGTATGCGGTAGTGACGGACGTTAGGGTGCGAGGCAGGTAAGTGTGGAGATTGACGGTCTGTGGGGATAGGGGTGGGTTAAGTGAGTTAGGGTTAGGAGCGATAGGGGTGGGTTAAGTGAGTTAGGGTTAGGGGCGATAGGGGTGGGTTAAGTGAGTTAGGGTTAGGGAGCGATAGGGGTGGGTTAAGTGAGTTAGGGTTAGGGCGATAGGCGGGTTAAGTGAGTTAGGGTTAGGGAGCGGGTAGGTAAGTGTCGATAGTGACGGACCTTAGGGTTAGGTAAGGTTTAGTGTGGGCTTGTAAGGATTTTGGTGTGCTTGTGTTGTGTGTGTGGTTTGTGGAATGGGGATGTGTTTTGTTTTTAATAATTGTTATTGTGGTGTGTGCAGTGTATGGGGTTTCGTGTTTGTGTACCGTCGGTTATTTCGTTGTCGGTTATGTGTGGTTTCGTGTTTATGGACTGTCGAATATGTGGTGTCGGTGATGTGGTTGTCGGTGTTGTGTGGTTTCGGCTATGTCAGGTAGAACCGTGTGCATATATGCACATGCTTGTGTATGTGCGTGCATGTGCACACATGTATGTTTATGTGTGTTTGTGTGCACAGGTGTGTGTGTGTGTGTGTGTGTGTGTGTGTGTGTGTGTGTGTGTGTGTGTGTGTGTGTGTGTGTATCCATTAATAGACTGTCATCCTGTCCAGGACTCATTTCTCTGCCTTGCAGCCACTAAGTTGCAAGATAGACTCTGTCTCATCCATGACCTTGAACTACATAAAGCAGGTACTTCAGAATGAATGAATAAAAGAAATATATCTTGCAAAGTTTTGAGAGCAAAACTGTAGTCAGAAACATTTTGTTATTTAATTGTACTTGATTTTATTTCCTACTAAAGTCTGTTTAGTATCTGCCTTTAACACTTAAAGACTTAAAGGTCAAGAGTATCTTCCATGTGCATTCTTGGGAAAGGGTAGAGGGGTGGCAGCTACATTTACAGTTGCTTTCCCTGACCAGCTTAGTTAAAAATGTAAATAAATACTACTTCTTATAACATTTACTTAAAGCAGCTCTAGACATCATTTATGTGGCTGAGTTAGAAAGGCTCTGAACGTAGTCAGTACCTCACATGCTGATTACTTTTGTCATAATCTGACTGAGTAGGTCTTTATGTACAGGATAAACAGGGAGCTGCATTTCCCCAGCAAGACATTTTTTTCATAACAAGTGAGATATATGGCACCATTGTTAAGTAAATGTAGTTCAACCCTGATAAATCTCCACACAGATAAAGTGAAGCCTTTAGGTAATTGCTACATAGAACTGAAGAAATATATTATGTCAGTGCTGGTCTGCTATACAAAAGTCACTGAATGCATATACTGAATTTTGTACCTACTATCTGCTGTATAATATACACTTTGTCCTTTTCTGTGGGACACATGACATGATTTTATAACAATTCGTAGAAAATCATTTTATGGCCAGGTAACTTGTATAACTTTGGACATACATTGTTATGTAACCACTTGCTTTAGTAAGGCTAAAGTATGAACTGCTGGGCTTGCACTGCAGTATGTTGCTTTCAGTAAATACAGGGCTTGTACATATGAGTCAGAGATATGAGAGACTACACCACAGAAAATGCTAGCAGTATGGGCCATACAAAGCACAACAATAAGCTGGCCTTGTGTACTGTATAATGTTCCTGTTTTCATCACTACAGCAGTGTTTATATACCTAAAAGTGGTGCAGCTGTCTTGCAAGCTTCACTCGACAGCACTGCTTCCTGCAGATGCTGACATAGTATAAGTAGGCAAGGCTGCATTTGATAAGTCATGCACAAAGAGCATGTCACCAAGCTTCTAACAAGCAAATCAACATGCAAACGATGCTGGATACAGTACAGTGGTGTGAACACCTTTTGAAAATGACTGTACTGGTGGAAAATCACAACAAAGGCAAACACATTGATTAGTGACCCATTGTACTCATGTAGGCTTGGTGTATGTTGTCTCACAGTCAGTGTACACCTGATAATAAGAGAGAGTAATCTGGTGTTCTGCTACATGGATACTCGATTCATATAGCTGCACTATAACAGTATCATTCCTAGGGGCATGGCCATGTCATACTTTTTTTGATTCTCTGAAGCAGACCACTGCAGTGTGTCCTCCTATTGCCCTGTGTATTGTAAGTGGACACACTGCTGCAGTTTGTCCTCCTGTTGTCCTATATATTGTAGGCTCACCTTCACTTGTCTTCCTATCAGTATACCCACCATCAGGCATGGTTTACCATTCACTGCTGTTTTGGAATGTCCTTTCTCTTCCTCCCTGCTTCTGCATACCTTTAGGTTGCCTTTAGGGAAGTTTAGGAAGGAGGAGGTTGCATTTAGGCAACCTGTAGTTGTTTTAGTATAGGTGAACCGCTATATGTGTTTTAGTATAGGTGCACCGCTATGTGTGTTTTAGTACAGGTGCACCGCTATGTGTTTGGGAAGAGGCAATGTGCATCAGCTGCATAAATGACAAAAGCACCATATGAGTGAGTCTTCATTTCTCTGATGTTATACAAAATGTGAGGATGGTTTCCACACACAGATCAGGGCATGGAAGCTGCAACATGGTGACTATGACCTTGCCTATTCACTACTAAGTGCATTGATAAATTACTCTGTCACATATCTAGTTTGTTCAGTACACCTCATTTGTCTATTTTACACTGTGCATACAAGTCAGAAAGTTCTGGTAATACAACTTCTTTAGGATTATGCAATGAATAAATAGAGACTACCAGATTCAAACCTGTGTTTTCAAAGTGGCAGCTTTAAATGTTAATCACTACTGTGTACTGCCTCCTGTACCACAAGTGTTGAAAGTGAAACCCAATATATTAAAAATGTTTGATGAAGTTTACATTTCAATTAGTAACATGGTGAATTCTCTGCTGAACTGAGCATAGGGCACATTTATTAAATGCTGCAGTTTACAGTTCACTCCACCAGTCTAACTGACTGTACAGAGAATTGAAGTTTCATCTCTTTTCTTCAGTGTCAAGACTACAGCAGCACATCAGAAATAAACGCATACAATAATATCTAGCACAAACAAGCTATTTAAGATTCTACTGGAAGTATACCAGCAACAATTAACAAGCACAACTTCCTCCCCTTTCCCAGTTTTGTCAGGGTAAAGTTCATCTTTTCTTTCTCCATTGGTGTAGAAAGACTCCTCCTCTCAGCTCATTCCCCACTATGTACTTAGCTACAGCTGGAGATTCACAGCCTGGGAGTCTGGGCAGGCATATCTGATTTCCTTCAGTTATTCGATGCAACACATTTTTTTTTGGGTGAACAGATCTACAGAGGCATTAAGATGTATTACTTTTCCTCTAGAGGTTTGCCTGCAATTTATAATTTTGCATCCCAATTTGGCCTGCTAAGGAAGTTTCACCATTGCTGTGGTAAGTAAATGATTAGCAATTGAAATTAATGCAGGCAGGCTATATTTTAGAATCACATGCATTGCAAGCACTTTAACTGCATGTTTTCTCACTGTCAAGAGCAATCAAAATTCCGATACACCCAGCATACTCCAAAAGTTCTGCTAGCCTGCATGCCTGCCCACTCCAAAACTGGATGGGCCTTGTTTACTTTTTTTCTGCCTACTACACTTTTGTGCAACATTTACATTGGCACTGGGATGTACTGTACTATTATAACCCTATAAAGGATAGTTATGAGGAGTGATAGAGATGTTCCTGGTGAAATATTGTTTTGTTGTTTGAATCTACTTTTGTTTCCATCTGAAAAGTTATATCAGATATAAAAACATATCTCTTGCACCTGCTTGGTCTAATTCCTTGGAAACGTGTTCCTTCCTAGACTCCCACAAATATTTCCAAATACATTTAAGGCTCCTTGTTCCAAATGGAATAAACGTACAGCAAGTGGTTACATGAAAGCAATGTATGAATGTGAGGTGAGCTGATGATATTCTTTTGAATCCCTGCAGCCTCTCCACCACCAAAGTATATTTCCTGTGGTTGTTCTCCATTGCATGCTGTAATTTAAACTAGCATTACATAAAACTTGCAGGTAATGTTTTGGTAATTACCTATGGACAATTTATACACCAGCCTAGTACACAGTCCAGTCCAACCTGTATGCAAATGAGCAGTCTCATGCCTGTAATCCTGAATGTTGCAGTAAACAGTCCAACTGAATCACATTATACAGTAATAAATTAGGGGAACAGCACATATTTACAGTAACGCCAACCAACTGTATCATTGGATTGTGCTCCAGTATCACAATGTGTATTATAACATAGGTTAGACAAGGCCTTTCTGAAATCTGTGTCTACTATGCGCACCCTGCCAGTGCAACAAAATGATGCAGCCCAAGTATATTTGCAACATAATAAGGAAACTGGGATTATCTGCTGGGTGTAAGTATTTATTTACCTGTTTAGCTATCTTTTCTTCAAACCAGTCCTGTATACACAGTTTTGGTAATTCTTAAATTACCTTATTTAATTAATTAATATTTATAGCTACTTTTTCATAACCTAATTTTTCCATTTCTAAATTTTTGTTTTATGCTTTGCTAATCTCCTGTCTACTTTTATCTGTGCTCTGTGTGAACAGATGATTTCTTATGAACATGTACACTTCGACTCCTTATTTCAGATCAAGGCTGTAAAGACATTGTGTAACTATTATTCCATCTTCATGTTTGTTACGATTGCTTTTCTTAGGCATTACATCCCGCATACAGTTTGTCTGAACTTCAATCTTCCTTTCCCGTTGGCCCTGGGGGTGTATAGTCTTCTAGGTATGAACCCCTCACCATTGGTTTACTCTAACATATTGCCTAATATATCAGTGCCCTGACAGAAAATATATATATTGCCTTAATATTTTCTTTCTTTGCCAGGGCAACCATAAGTATATGCTGTAATCTTTTGTGACAATGATCTGGACGTTTTAGGTTAGTCCCACTAAGCCAAGGTCCTCTTATCAGGTAAGACTTGAGGTGGTATTCATACTGGCTTGGGGAAATTTGGCCAGTGCACCAGGGAACTTCCCCATGATCTGGAAGTTTTAGGTTAGCCCCACTAAGCCGAGGTCCTCTTATCAGGTAAGACTTGAGGTAGTATTCATACTGGCTTGGGGAAATTTGGCCAGGGCACCAGGGAACTTCCCCAACTCTTGCTAAGTGGGATGTTTTACAACTTAGACAGATGGGGCCTCCTAAGCGTATATTTCATTTGATCTAAAATACATTTCATCAAAAAACATAAATTGCTGTTCATATAAAATTTTCATATACATTAAATGTACCAATGTATCAATAAAAAACTTTTTTTTTTGGAAGATGGGCAAGCCCTCCCACTCTTTTAATTAAATATATTAACAACTTCAACCTCAGAGACAAAGGAAAAAACTCCTCACACACCAAATCACTGCTGATGTACAAACAACCTTCTAGATGTGGTGATATAGCACTGGGCATTAGCAAGTTAGAAATATCAGTGAACATTCATTTGCAATGCAATTGCTGTGATCCAAAAGTGATTTTTCTATAGCCTTGTACATTTTTTTTCTATTAAATGTGATTCAGTCATTTGTGTTTTCAATTAAATGTGTTTTAGATCAATTGTCACTTTTTTCCCCTGTAAAACATTTTAGATCAAAGACACACCCCTCCATCCAAAGGATGGTAGATTAAGAAGTGCAGCACCTATCTTATCTGCATTTCAGTGTTAGTACTGGGGAAGTTAATCCAAGACCTGGTGTGAGAATAGAACCCACAGCCTTCTGATCTTCCAGCACAAAAAGTAAGTGTGCTACTTAATGAGCCACTGACAACACTATTTGCCTATGACCCAGGTACAGAGATACAAGTGAGTCAAAAAGTATGCAGCATAAAGTAATTTGATAAGAAATCAAGTACAATATACTTGCAAAAAAATAAAATGTGATTTTCAGGCAAAGAGTATGGTGATTTTCTGCTTGAATCATTTTTGCAGGGTGTATCCTGAAATCTACAAATATACAACTATATACATTATAGTAAATACAAAGAAAGCTATTTGATATACAGCAGTAAAAGCTAAAAGACATTTTAAGGAGAGAGGTGTGTCTAGAATTATTTAATTATTGTAACATTTCTTGTTCAGGTCACACTTTTTTCATTTTGACTGTCTGTCTAAAATTATTGTTTTCTGTTTAAAATGAATGCTCAGTATGTAAGGTTCATAATTGTGAAGGCATGGTCTAAGGTATCAGTTATTTACTGCTTGCTTTGTTATGGGCATATTAAAAGTTTTATATTTTAATTTGGCACTTTATTGTGATTGAAAGTGGTGTTTTACGTTTATAATAGTCACTCGGCTGTATAAACCTTGGTTGCATGTGATTTGGACACCCTGACCCCATGTATAAATGAGGATGAAAATGGGGTTGATGTTGACGATGTACAACTACCTGTGAAAGATTTTCTTGCTATCATTTTGGAATTGTGTACCAATGAAGGAATAATAGAACTGCTTTGATCATTTTCTATAAATAAAATAATTGACAGATGAGACATAGAGCGGGTAGTCTTTTTGAATGTAAACAGGTATTGCTCATTTGATCCATCTGGTAGGTGAGGCTTTACTATAAACCTTTTCTCTCAGTACCTTAGTTAAAGCAGGACTTCTCAGAGGATGAAGCTATAAAGCAAAACTCAATTCTGCAGGAAGAGGTGGACATTACTTTTGATGTAGTAATGTGAAAATCAATATACTTAAAAACAGGAGCCTGTCAATTTGTCAGCCATATACTTTTTGCTTGTTGTTTTGTTCAACTCCTACTGTCTGAAAACGAGTTTCCATGATTTATGAAGTTGCACTTTTCCCCACTGGCATGTTAACATGAGTCTGGTATATGCAAGTTGCTGCATCATCCCCCACAGGTGATACAAGGGGGCTTGCACCCCTTCAAAACCAAACTCCTTGATCTCCCTCTCTTAAAACTCTCTTTTGCGCGGTTTTGCGCGTTTTTGTGCATAGCGCAACAACAGGCAGCGCCGCCTAATTGGGTTTTAACTATTCCTGGCTCCACAAAGTCTGCTCTTCACTTTTTCCCTTAGAACTGCTCTATCTCTCAAATTAAACACCATATTCTCATTATAAGGCCCTTCACTGGTCCAAATAAGTAATCTTACAAGTTAGCACTATTAAACCATAAGCACTACTTACTCTTATACTCTCTACGATTACCTTGACCCCTATTGGTCCGTCTTAATTCAGTTTCCCTATATTAGTCTAGCATGTCCAAAGGTCAGTCAGTGGTTTCCTCTCCAGTCCAGCTGGTGAATCTGGGAATTTTGAGACAATGTTACAACTGTCTCATGTACACGGACAACCCTCTCCTCCTCCAAACAGGTTCAAATATATGTGAGAGATGCAATCATATAGCCAAACCGGAGGCTGAGCTCTCTCATCTCAAAACTGGTGAAACCAGTCAGGAGGAGAAGGTAACCTCACACAACACAATTCCAGTATCACATAGTCCCACCACATCAGCGAACCAAACACATAAATACACAAAAACATACTCAGAGGCTCTAAATAAAAATCTACCTAAGCAACAGAGACCTCCAAAGCAGACATCCAAGCAAACGCTACCCCAAAACAAAACACGCACAACACATAGCCCACAAAGTCAGTGTGCCAAGCAGCCACAGCCCTTAAGGCTGAATAACACACCTGATACTCTTGTAATGGGTGACTCTATTGTCAGACACACTGACATCCCGCTCACCAGGTTGAACAAAGAGAAGGTCACAGTGAGCTGCCTGTCGGGTGCTAGGATCCACCACATAACGCAAGCACTCAGGTCACTCCAAAGCAAATACAAATATGACTCAGTCATCGTACATGCTGGTGTGAATGACCTGAGACGTACCTCCCTGGACTACATGAAAAGAGACATAGAGGAGCTCTCTGATCATGTAGCCCAGGCCGGTATGACCCTGACCTTGAGCAGCATCTTACCCTCACCTAGAATGATGCCACAGTACAAAGACAAAATGATCAATTTTAACAATTGACTAAAATGTTGGTATAATTCAAAGGGGATCCAGTGTCTGTCAGCCTGGGATGACATGCTCGACAAGCCACGTTGCTTCGCTAGGGACGGCTTGCACCTGTCACCACTGGGCTTTCGGATATTGGCAAAGGCTCTTGCCACCCCTATAGTGCCTTTTTTAGGCAAGGCTCAAAAGTCAAACCCACCTCCATAGACAGCACAAGGAACAAGAAACTAAGAGTAATGCTGCTAAACGCCAGAAGTCTTAACCTCAAGATGCACGCACTCAAAGCTCTCCTCAGTATGGGGAACATCGATATCTGTGCAGTGACAGAAACCTGGTTCAAGGCTCCAGAGAGCACCCCAGCACTACCAGGTTATACCTCATATCATGCTTTTTGGCCCCAAAACCTGAACTGAACCACAAAAGGAGGGGGAGTTTCCATATTTATCAAGGATATCCACACCTCCAGGTTAGTGGCATTGCACGAAGTATCGGAGATCATCCATGTGCAACTAACAGTGGGCAAGACTGCTTTTCAGTTATAGCATCCTACAGACCACCCTGTCAAAGTCAGGAATCCCACTCGGCTTTCCTGAAAACATTGGAGAACATGAAGATCTCTCCGAACACCATTATATTGGGCGACTTCAACTACCCAAACATAGACTGGGAGCACTACTCAAGCCCCAGCACCTTAGCCCAAAGGTTCCTGGAAATTATAAACTCAAATGCTATGGAACAACTAGTCACCACTCCCACAAGAAAGGATAACATACTAGACCTGATCATTACCAACATGGGTACTCTATGCTCCATACCAGAAGTATATCCCTCATTGGTAAGATCAGACCATAAATTAATTTCACTGGATATCCACATCCCAACCCCACTCCCAACCCAGAAAACCACAGTGAAAAACTTCTCAAAAGTGAACTTCTCACTTCTCAAAACTGAAGTGGAATCCTTCAAGGCCCCAGGGCCAGTGGAAACTACGGCCCAAACTGCAGAATCCTATATAAACGCATTCTACGGACATCTCCAGGAATGCATGGATCATGCTATCCCAAACAAAACCAAGACCCAATCATCCAAAAGCAGACGTCCAGTCTGGTGGACCCCAGTCATAAATAAACTGTACAACAGAAGGAGGAAGCTACTACATGATAGAGCAAAATCCCTAATAAGGAAGGCAGCTCTGATCAGTACTAGCAAAAAATTATGATCCCTTATAAAATCCTCCAAGGCCAGCTTCGAGAGAAAAATTGCACAGGACACTAAAGACAATCATAAGGCTTTTTTCAGTTATATTAGGAACCTGGGATGCAACTCCCAGACTTGTTTTGAGTTGATTCTAAACGACAAAAAATACACTGAACCCACAGACATTGCCAATATCCTGGCAGACAGTTTCAGTGCAAACGTCTCCACCCCACCCCCAAAAGAGCAAGTATCTATCCCGGCAGAGGGCTGCCTCCCAAACATCTCTGATGCTCAGGTGAAGGCTGCCCTCTCCAAAGCAAAAAACACTGCTTCCATGGGACCAGATGGCATCCCGGGTTGTGTCCTACATGAACTCCAAAAAGAACTAACCCCTCAAATAAAACAGCTGTACAATCTCAGCCTCACTACAGGATATGTGCCCACAGAACGGCGTACAGCAACAGCGGTCCCACTCCACAAAGGTGGAGCCTCTACGGACCCTGGAAACTATCACCCCATAAGCCTG
The DNA here is from genome assembly GCF_019279795.1 of Protopterus annectens. NCBI lineage: Eukaryota > Metazoa > Chordata > Ceratodontiformes > Protopteridae > Protopterus > Protopterus annectens. The sequence continues at coordinate 1,922,773,181 of NC_056725.1, forward strand.
ACTAGCCTAGTCTGCAAGGCTATGGAGAGGATCATCATGGAGCTCATAAACAAAGACATTGGGGACCTACAGACACTAGATCCTACCCAATTCGGCTTCGTCAAGGGCAGATCCTGCCTTTTGAACCTGGTCAACTTCTTTGAAACAGTCACCAAAGCCATAGATGAAGGGAAGGTAGTCCACACAGCCTATCTGGAACTAGCAAAGGCATTTGACACAATACCCCACTCGGGCATCATAGATAAGCTATCCAGCTTAAATATAAACCCCTATGTCACAAGATGGGTCGCAAACTGGCTCAAAGACAGAACCCACAGAGTGAGAGTTGCTGGAGCCATGTCAGACTCGAAACTGGTCACAGGTGGCATCCCACAAGGTTCTGTCCTGGGACCGCTCTTGTTCGGTATATACTTTTCCGAGGTACAGGCCAACGTGGGAGGACTATGGCTCACCAAGTTCGCAGATGACTGCAAACTGGGCGCCATAATCGACTCTCCAGCTGACACAAACCAAAAAGGTCTCACAGAGATGGATAACTGGTGTCAGAGCCATAGTCTAAAGCTAAATGCCAAAAAGTGTATAGTCATACCCTTTGGCAAAAACAATGTGCCCACAAATTACCACATAGGCGGTAACCCATTAAGTACAGAGAAAGTAATTAGGGATCTGGGGACCCAAGTTGATAGCAATCTCTCCTTTGACAACCACATTGCCAAAGTGGTTAGAAAGACCTTCTACATAGCCCACCTCATCATGAAAGGATTCACATCTAGATCAAGAGAGGTAATCGTGCTCCTTTATTCATCCCTCATCAGGCCTATCATAGAATATAATGCCCCTTTTGGGATGTACCTTACCCGACACCTGCAGCAATTAGAAAGACCCCAAAAGTACCTCACCAAGAAGATCAAGGGACTCAAGCAGATGCCATATCCTGCTCGGTTAAAAAAATTCCAGCTCTACTCAGTTGCATACCGCATACTTTGAGGCGATCTATGCCTGACATATAAAGCTATGTCCAATCCAGAATTAATGGACATGCTCCACCTCAGTAAATCTAAATCCCTTAGAGCCACACGCTCGAGGGACTTGAACCTCAGCACAGAAATAAATAGAACGTGCTGGAGGGACAGATTCATAACCCAGAGACTCCCTTCGCTCTGGAATAGAATTCCAATTCATGTTAGACAGAGCACCTCACTGAACCTCTTCAAGAAGAATCTTGATGAGTGGATGGGGGATCATAGGTTTGTCCCAGGGATTACTTCCGTGTCACTATTAGACAGAGGCACAGTAAACTAAACCTTAAAAAGGGCACAGTATACTCAAATCAAGGTGGGGGGGGCGTAAGCCAAACAAAATCGGGCTAGGCTTGTAATTGCCCCAGGGCAGATAGCCTAGTATGAACCTATGAACCTATGAACCTAATATATATATATATATATATATATATATAAGTATAGCAGCTGTGGGTAAATGGTGTCCCAGCTGAATGGAGTGCGGTAGCTGCAGCTGCAGATAGATTGTATCCCGGGCATATGGAGTGTGGCAACTATGGATAAATTGTGTGCCTAGTATATGGAGTGTGACAGATAGGGCTAGATGTACCATGACCTAAAAGGAGTTCCATCACTACCCAACTGGGTGCATCATAATTTTGGCTTTTACTTTGACTTACGACAGAACACTGCAAGGATCTTTTTAGCAAAAGTGTTACTGCACCTAACTTTTTGTCTGTTTCTATTAGCATGGAAAGGACTGTCATTATGGGCAAGATGCAAGATAGGGTGGTATTTTGTCATCCTTAATCCATGTTATTCCAGTGATGCTAGGTTTATCCATATCGCCAGTACACAATATTTAGTATTTAGAAGTGGTGTTTTAAGTGCATATTCACGGGTAGATTCAAATAATTTTGGACACCATGGCATATTACTAGATAGTTTGACATTTATGGGTCTGTGAGCACTGGAATTGCCTGGACCATTTGATATGATTGGATGGATGCAGATGTGGTTATATCTCTACAACTGTAATTTTAGAATGAATTGGAACCAGTTGTGAATGATTCTGTAATACCTGACAAGTGATGGACAGCAGAAGCCTAGAATCTTTGCTTACCGTGAATTTTGCTTTTATTTAATTTTTCCCCCTTCTGCTTGCCGAATTTCAAAACTCTATAAATTGGATGCCCATTTATTTGCCTTTGTTGGGAAATCCCCAGATCCCCTCGGGAGATAGCTGGCTTCAGGGGGGGGAGGCTGTCTCACTGGGGCTGCTGTGTTATTGAAATTGGGGCTGCTTTGCCCTCACTGGAATTCTGGTAATTAGGCCAATTTTATTGCAGATGTCCTAACCCTTCCTCTGGTAGTGATGTGTACACCTAGGTCTCCACAAGGACAGCCTATGCCATTTGTCTATCCATGCTTTCTCCTCGTGCATCAACAAAGACTATGATCAGCAGTTTGGACAGTCAGCTCACATCTTTCCTAACCCAGTTCTCTGCATCCTAGCCTACCTCCAGTGGTGAGATGAAGCCTTATCAGCAGAGCTGGATGGGAGTACCATTCGCCCTAGGCCATACTTCTCAACTGTACAGATTTTTGCAGAATGCACAGATTTTTGCTTCATATTTTTGGTCCATTTTTGCATACAATTGTGGTTTTCTGATAAATTAATGACCATTAAAGACTGAAGTTAGAAAATAATGACAGACATTTGAGTTTCAGACTTCATACCCTTTAGAAAATTCATGCTAATGCATCAACTTTCTAAGTTTGTCATCATTATCATCATCATCTTCTTTTGGCTGTTCCCATTAGGGGTCATCTGTTTCCATTTCTTCCTGTCCTCTGCATCTTGCTCTTTCACACCAACTGCCTGCATGTCCTCTCTCACCACATCCATAAACCTTATCTTAGGCCTTCCTCTTTTCCTCTTACCTGGCAGCTCCATCCTTAACATCCTTTTCCCAATATACCCAGCATCCCTTCTCAGCACATGTCCAAACCAATGCAATCTCACCTCTATTGCTTTGTCTCCAAACTGTCCAACCTGAGCTGACCCTCTAATGCACTAATTCCTAATCCTGTCCATCCTAGTCACACCCAGTGCAAATCTTAACATCTTTAACTCTGCCACATCCAGCTCTGACTCCTGCCTTTTCGACAATGCTACCGTCTCCAACCCATATAACATAGCTGGTCTCACTACCCTCTTGTAGACCTTCCCTTTCACTCTTATTGGTACCCGTCTGTCACAAATCACTCCTCACACTCTTCTTCACCCATTCCACCCTGCCTGTACTCCCTTCTTCACCTCTCTTCCACACTCACCATTACTCTGAACTGTTGATCCCAAGTACTTAAACTCATCCACCTTTACCAACTCTACTCCCTGCATCCTCACCATTCCTCTACCCTCCCTCTCATTTACACACATATATTCTGTTTTAGCCCCCCTGCTAACCTTCATTCCTCTCCTCTCTAAAGCACATCTCCACCTCTCCAGGGTCTCCTCAACCTGGTCCCTACTCTCACTACATATCACAATGTCATCTGCAAACATCATTGTTCTTACTAGTATTTGTATAAAATATATCATTATATAAACTGCATGCAATATACAGTAAAACAGTTTTGTGTAGTCAGGGGTATTTTAAATTGGGGGAGTTTTTTTCAATGACTATGTGTTAAAGATATTAAAATAAAAAAGTATTTTTCAGTTGTAAGAAATATAGGTTTTATAGTATAACAAGAGAAAAAGTAGTTTAATGTTCATATGCTGTGATCTTCAGCTGCTTGGATGGGAGTGGGATGTAAAAGTACACTGATTATATTATATGCAGAATTAGGATATTTTCTCTTTTTATTTCATAAGGGCAAATGTTTAGATTACTACCTTTGACTTAAGCTGTAAAATGTGCTTTTGTAAGCATGTAGGCTTTAAAATAAGACAAAAATTATGAAAGATATGAGAAGTCTGCAAATGAGGGCAGCTGTACATTCTTTGCTGAGTGAAATTTACAAAGAATCTCTGCTGAGTACATTTCCATGAAGATAAGCTGTCTGCAGTTAAAAGCAGTTAATCTTGAAAATTTTGTGAATTCTTTGCCGAGGGAAATGAAAAATTTAAAGGTGCAATGGCAAGAAGTTGAGTGAAAAAATTAAGTTTGAAATTATGGGAAGTGAATAAGAAGTAACAGCATCCCTAGCAGTCTTAATACTTTAATGCAGTTAATAGAACAGTGTACAATTTCATTTTATTTAAAGATAGCCAGTGCCCTTTTTCTTAGGGCTAAAAGTTAATGTTTTCTGAAAGTATACAAGCTGTTTTTTTCATATCTGGGAGTAGAAGTGAGATAAGAAAAGAACAGGCAGCAATCAGTGTAAGTAGGAGCACAGGGTATATCATGTACTTTAGCATGGGTAACCTTAATTTTAGGTTAGATAATGTTTGCAGGTGCAGCTGTCAATTTGGGGGAATTTTTACCTTTTCAAAGAATTAAAACTTCATGTTTTGGAGATGTACACAGTTTTACGTGTTTGTTCCAATTTAACAGGGATTGTGGGTGTTTTGTAATTAGTTTTTATTTGAGATTCAAATGAAGATGAGAAAAAACAATTGAACAAAAGATTAGAATAACAAACATTAGTATATGCACGTGACACAAAAGCTGGAAATGCACATTCAAAAAAATAGGTGGGAAATTGTTTTTATCATAATGGTTATGCTGTCCATATTATCCTAGAATGTGAATGGCCTTACAGGTATATATACAAAGGAAATAATATTGAATTACATTAAGAAATGCAGATTGCAAATAGCAGTGCTGCAGGAGACATGTTTGGAAAGAAATGAGCTTGTAAATTTGGTAAACAGTGGATTTTCAGAATGGATATTCAGCAGACTATCAGGGACATAGAAAAAGGGGGTAATTATACTAATTGTTATAGGGGCTCCAAGAGTGATAGATGAGGGAAAATAAGACAAAAATTGTATATTTTTGGTACTAAGGGGTATTGGCAAAAGTGGAGGAGTACAATGGCATGTATTTATATTCCAACAAAAGTCACTATTATGGAGCTTTAAAAATTTGGGGGAGAAATAATCAGGGAGTATTATTTATAGATGGGAACTAGAATTTGATTTGCAATAGTGAGGATGTATCAGGAGGACCTAGAAGAAACATTATAACAAAATATGGTAGATTTCTGAAGACATTTATGAAACATATTTGCTATGGAAGATGTGAATTCAGTAGGAGGATCTTGGACAGAATGTATATATTATTCCCCAAGGTACAGTATCTGGGATAGACTAGATAGAAGTTATATTTGACTGGAACATGTGCATTTAATTGAAAGCTTCACCACAAAGCCAATAACTATTTCTAATTATGCACCATTAAAAAATAAGATAAAACTACAGAGTAATGAAGTAAAAATAAGACACTGGTGCCTTCCCATCTACCTGTTGAAAAGAGAGGGATGTAAGGAAAGGGTAGTGAAAGTTATTTTGAGAGTTATTAGGGAAGATAGTAATTTCCTCAGGATAAAATGAAAATGGAGTTTAAAAATAGAGTGGAATTAAAATAGAAAAATAAATAGTTAAGAAGCAAAAGAAATGACTTAGAAGAGCTGTCAAAGTTTAAAATATTGCAGAATAATGGGAATCTTACAGAACAAGGGGAGGAGAAAATGCAAAGTGTGAAAGTGAAAATAAGGGAATATCTGGATAATCCGCATTAGTTTAGAAAGATTGCAGTTAAGCAACTATTTTTTGATAACGCCAAAGCACAGAAACTTTTAGCACAATGACTTAGGCAACAAAATGTTGAAAGGGTTCTCACAAAGCGTAGTGAACATATAACAAGAAAAATAACCAGAGATCCCGTAGAAGTTTTATAGATATTACAGAAATTTTATGAAAATTTATCTAAAGCAGAGAAATGTGAAAATCAAGAAAGAGCACAAATGGAAATATTTATAGAAGCCTTAATTATGCCAAGTTTAGAATTAGATGAAGCTCAACAAATTTTCAGCAATTTTTTGTAATGTTGGGCTGATGAAAGCAGCAAGCAAAATCTATGTGATATATATTCCCCAGGATTCACGAAGCCTCCGTGTAAGAGTTATAACTCTTACACGGAGGCTGCAGTTAAACGGAGTGATGTCAGCATGCTTTGCATATTCATGAGAGCATGCTGAATCACACCTAAGTCTAACACGGTCCGTGTAAGAAAGTAGGTGGCGTGTCCATAGGCTGAGCCCTGCAAGCGGACACGCCCCCAGAAGTGTAAAAGTGCCCAAAGTAAACACCCACAACAGAGTCCACGGAAATGTGAATAAACACAACACAACACATGCCCCCACAGACTATGAACATAAAATATATATAAATGAACATGTTATATATTTTTTTTAAATTGTAAAGATGTTTAACCATGAGTGTGCTCATTTGCGCGGGCGTGCACGTAGCGCAGCTACAGTTAGCAGTCAGTGGAAAAGCATATAAGAAGTAAATATGCAAAATAAGCCAAGAAGCAATAGTAATTTATTGAATAAATAAAACTGGTTAGCGCTTTCACATTCCAACAAACGTTTCTTCAGACCTCAGGTAACACATACCCATACAGAGCTGGATGGGAGTACCATTCTTATACAGGGTTAAACACTCATTATCCTATTAGCAATTATAATAATTGTACTATTTAAAGTGCAAACAATTTCTATTGAACTAATTAAACACCCATTCTATTCACTACAAAATAGATTTAAAACCAATAAAATTCATTTCATATACTGTTTAAAAACATATCATAAAAAATTACCTATATATAACTAAAATATATATGTTATATTAGATCTCATTATTAAATGTATATGTATAATTATATGAATATCCTAATACTTGATGTGAAAATTAGGAACTATGAATGCATATGATTGTTAATTAATGATAAATATTAAATATTAAATATTAAAATACTAAATATTAAATATTTGATCCGTGTATTATAAGACATGAAATATAATATGAAATATATAATGTATAGATATAGTGTAAATTGCATAAAATATGTATATATTGTCTTATGAAATAAATAAATAAATAAATATTGAAATGTATATACAAATTATAAATACATACATATCCATATATACATATACACGTGTATAAAAATATATATACACATATACATATATATATATATATATATATACATATACATACATACATGAAAATGTGTATATGTGTGTTGTGTATAAGAATGTTAATGTATATGTGTATGTTAAAAAATATATTTATATATATATATTCGTCTATGTGTATGGGAATATGTCATGATGTTGGGCCCTATGTGTAGGAAGACTAGATGAGAGATGCTTGTTGTATAAAACTGATGTGTCATACCATAACACATATTTAGTATTTTAATATTTAATATTTATCATTAATTAACAATCATATGCATTCATAGTTCCTAATTTTCACATCAAGTATTAGGATATTCATATAATTATACATATACATTTAATAATGAGATCTAATATAACATATATATTTTAGTTATATATAGGTAATTTTTTATGATATGTTTTTAAACAGTATATGAAATGAATTTTATTGGTTTTAAATCTATTTTGTAGTGAATAGAATGGGTGTTTAATTAGTTCAATAGAAATTGTTTGCACTTTAAATAGTACAATTATTATAATTGCTAATAGGATAATGAGTGTTTAACCCTGTATAAGAATGCAGTATGGGTATGTGTTACTTGAGGTCTGAAGAAACGTTTGTTGGAACGTGAAAGCACTAACCAGTTTTATTTATTCAATAAATTACTTTTTGCTGTGCCAGCCGTGGAGTGCTCCTTTTGTTTTATCTACGTCTATTTACTTTTTTTCTCTGGGAGCACCTCATCCGAAACCACTTGTTTTTTTCTTAATAAAAAGCAGTAGTGTAGTGGTAGAGATGTTGGCTGAAGAGCAGGCATTCATGGTTCGAGCCCCAACAACACCAAATTTTTTTTTTTTCAAAATAAGCAGGAAACAAGTCCCTGACAAATATGTACACATAAAACCCCAATATATGTAAAATGTAATGAAATAGCCCATTTATATTGAAGACATGTGAGGTAACAAAAGAAGAAAAAATGCCAGATGTGCTCATAGCTGAGCTACAGTTTAACAGAGTGAGTGCATGTGCCCGTAGATGAGCAGTGGTTTAACTGGCGCAAAATGAGTGCCCGTAGCTGAGCAGTGGTTTAACATGCTAAATCTATGTGCCCCTAACTGAGCTGAGCGTAATATGCGTGCCGATAGCCAAATGAGGCTTAAAGCAGCGTACCCCGTTTGCGCGGAGCTGAGCACCACGCAAACAAGCTAACCGACGGGCAACGTTGAGCAAGCCGTATCAAAACTGCCTTTACACAGACACACCCCTCAGCATGTCTAGACAGTCATGAAAAATAAAAAGCAGTGGTCAGGTTCGAACCCAAGATACTATACACCATAGTCAAGGTACAGAACCACTAAGCCATGACAGCAGTACCTGTAAATGCAATAATAGCTAATATATAGGAATGAATACAAACTAGAGCATGACAATGCAGGTTTACTGAAGTTGATACAATTCCAAAATGGCCAATCACAGATATGTGCGGGAAAAACAGACTATATAAGCCCCATAGGCGGGAATACACAGCATAAACGATTGTAGAACTGACCTGCAGGCAGAATGACAGGGGTAGGAGAGGGTAGTCGCTTTCGAGCACAGAGGTGGGGTGTTGAGGAGTCCAGGTACATGGTCTGGCTCCTAGTCCATCATCATGAGGCCCAACTCATGCAGGGCCAGGTCCTCTGGATAGCATACAGGGCTGAGGCGTGGGACCGGTTGGCTCATGATCTCACCAGTGCCACAGGGATTCCAAGGACTGGTGAACAGGTCCATCACCACCATGCGGACCTGAAGAGACGCAAGCAGGACCAACTGAACCTTTGGATCCAGGAGGCCCGGCAAACACCCAACGCCCCACTACTGAGTAAGTAACATTTAATTATGTATGTAAGAAATTAAACTAGCTGATATTATGGAGATGTGTATTCCAATATTACTTCATTTATATTACAGCTGCAGGTGTCCGTTCTGCGAACCACAGAGCCTATGGCGATAGGCTGGTGCGGTTGCACCACCAGGCAGGTCAGTAATCCACTACCAGTAACTGTAAAGAAATATAAAAGTATGACAGTCAGCAAAAGAGTGCAGTGTAGTCAGTAAGGAATAGAATCTGCAAGTAACAGTGTGAAAGTGTATGCAAGTATTGCTTGATTACAAAAGTGTGTTTCAGCCTGTAAGTTTAACCTAAACATGAAACTGTCCAATATATATTCTGAAATAAAAATGCCCTGCCTGTAAGAAAATAGTACACAACCTGCAGCAGGCTGAAAAGTATAGTTGCAGAAGATGATGAAATCACATGTGTGAAATATATCCCTGTGGAAATACTGAAACATGACAGAAGTGAGACTGCTGGAAAGGATTGTAATAACTACTGGTAAAACATGTCAATAAAGCCTAGAAGTACCATCCTGAATAGAAAAATGAAAGCAAGTGAGAGAGTGTGAGAAAGTGTCATGAATCCAGCAATACAGTAGTAATAACCCCTGAATAAAGTATACTGCAGTCAAGACAGAATGAAATGCATGTGAGATTCAAAACCAAACAGCAAAATCTGTTCAAAGTGTTGCTGCATCTGGAATGTGTATCCCAAAATCTGGATATGTTGCTCTCAGTCTGCAATATGCAGATAGGATGTTTGTCTGATATACCAAACATCCACACTTGTCTACAGCTATATAAAGCAGATGTAGCAGGATGATGTAGCTGAACAAAGCTAGATATGAATGTGTATGAAGAACCAGAAAATGTATATTGATGTTGCAGTAACAGTCCTATCACCAAGTTGAAATAGTTATCATATAGGAAACTGTAGTTAGAACAGTAGTGTGTATATAACTGTAGCTATTGGAAATGTACAGCATATGTATTGTTATTCGAAGGTGTTAATATTACTTTCTTCACCCCACCCTATAACCACATATAACCCATTCCACGTGAAAATGGTATGTGCAATCACAATTAACACCCCTGGATGTTTGTCCTGTTGGGTCATATATATTTGCATGTCTGTTGATGCATCTGCCCTGTTCATACATCCACACCCGATGGCCTGTTGCCATCAATTAACCCTGCATGTTGTTGGACTGAGTATTTCTTTTCAAATTATGCATGTGTTATGCACACTGTTCAATGGTGTGAATATCTGGGTGTTTGGTTAATGGGAATACTAATGCATGCTGTTACAACTAATTGTGAATGGTATTATATGTCACTAACCCAAACTGTCATGACATAATGCAAAACATAGTACGACAGGGAAGGTGGGTTCCAGCGGACCCACCTCTCCCACCTCAGCTGGCGAGTGCACCTGGCACTAGTGCCGAGTCTGGACCCTCCTCTGGTGGCCCTGTGCCACCTGCGGGTGGAAGCGCTGCAGGGGATGGGGCTCGCCCCCCCTCTGCAAGTGTGGCTGGAGGAGAACCACCACTCACCCTCTGTAGCGTCCGGACTGTGGTGCGTAGGGAGATTCGGGACTCTGTTCTTGAGCCCCTATGCCAGCTCGAGGCATGGGTGGCGCAACTAAAAGGCATGCCTGTTGCCCTGCCTACACAGCCCTCAGCACAGCCCCATCCTGGGCAGTGAAGGAACAGTGGCAACTGCCTATGGGTGGGGATATCAGTTCCACTGTTGCCATCTGTGGGCTCATGGGCTCTGGATATCCAAACCTCTGTCCCCGTCAATTGTGTAACCCCCCCACACGTGTCATACACTGCCCCTGTATGCGTCTTGTTTGTCTTGTCTGTTTACCTACCCAACCTACCTCCCCAGCTGTTCCGACTTCCTTCACCTGACATACCACTCTCACCTGAAAAAAAAAAAAAGGGCACTCTGTACCCACAAAAAAATTATGCCCCATACATAGCTGCCCATTCTGCACACATGTTTACTGGACATGGAACCTATCAATTACAATTGGCTGTACAACAAGTATTATTGTTGTCCTGACACCTCTCTCAGGGGTGGAAGGTTTCAAATGTCACACCAAATTACATACATATGCACAGCTGTTGCTGATGAAGAAATGGACAGCTATGTGCCTTACCTACATCCCTCCTGCACATCCCAAGCTTGTTTCCCTACTGTCTTACCCTCTTTGTGACCCCTTTTTCACAACTTTTCTGTCTCCCCATTTTCTTTTCTTTCAAAGAAAATAGCTGGTGTCTTGAAGAGTAAGCACGTTTAAGCGGTTGTAGCGGGTGTCGTGAGCTAACCGCCAGTGCGCATGCGTGAGCTCCGCACAAACCACCGCTAACCCGGTTACAACTGCTTAAAAGTGCCTTAGTCACTTTGATTGACAGGTCCTTTACTCAGCTCAAAAGCAAAATAAAATCCCACTGTGAGTCCTGAACCCAGGACCTTGGAAACAGTAGTCTGCATGACTTACCACTAAGCCATGATTCTTATACAAGAGCATTGTGTTAATATAAATATATCATGTAATAGTAGGAATGAATGTAAAGGGAATATAGATGTGTACTACACAAAGTATGCCATTTAGAATTACTATCAAAACTAGTGGATTTCCATAATAGTAGTGTGTGAACAGAAACAGCCATGCTAGTTGGAAGCTAGTAGGTAATAATGTCACTATAGCACCTTGCAAGCCAAACACATACTCACAGCAGGATAAGTACTGCGCATACCCCACAACCTCTTACAGGAACACATCTGGACCAAGTAATAAAATATGTGGAGCAAAGGCCCAAAACCAGGGACACATTACAAATAATGTTACAACAAACGCAGACAGTTCAGAGAGTAACAGGGTCTGCACTTTGTGGGATGTTTGGAAGGGTATGCAGTCTGAAACTTGAATGTTTGTCACCATATTCTGACTTAAGCCCAGAGTGACTTGCCAGAAAAAGGTGTGCATGAGATATTGACCAAAATATGAGGCAGAAATGTGGACAACCTGCAAATATCTGTACACATGATGGGTCTGGCACCACCATATTTGAATAGTTAAGAGCCTAGACATAGCAACAGTGAATGACTTACAGGGATGCCCCACAGACCCCATGTGAAATGTACAAACAGTAGGCAGAAAGGTGTAACACATGCAATGGTAACTATGGAGTCCTGAAAGTATTCATCACTTGCATGGCAGAAAAAGTGTAGTAATACATATGCTCGTGCTAACCCACAGTCACAACTGCAGCACACCAGACATTTTAATGGGTGTACCCCACTGATATGTACCATTCCATGAGGCACATAACAGATGAACCTGAAAGTCTCTGGGGCCTGCTCAGCAGCATACTCAAATACCCTAATAGATGTCAAGGTCCACACCATGGCCAGATCACACTGCATGCTGTAACACCTTAGCAGATATAGCAAGCATTCCAAGGTGTGAATGTACATGGAACATAGAAAAGCTACAGAAGCACACTACAGTCAAGACACCTAGCAGGCATAGAAGTAGTGACTGTAAAGGGCAACTATTGAAGCCTTAGCAACAAAGTGCAAGCAAAAGTGAAAGGAAAGCACACACACACATTAACAGTAGTAGTAGTTGTAGGTGTCAGTGTACATACACAGTTAGTACAGGAAACTGGAGAAATGAATGGAGGAATGTTAATCTACAACACACCTGGAAATATGAGAGAGATACCAACCTTTACACTCACAGAACATTGTCCACAGCATAACAACATGGTCCCTGCCCTTAAAATCTGAAAGGGCTACGCCTATCTCACATACCTTTTTATAGCACTGTTCTGAAATCACAGTGAGAACTGCAAACAGTACACAACTGGCTGCATGCAATTAGCAAATGCTGGCTAACAATTGGTGCAGAGGCCATCACATGGGCATATGCAGATACCTACAAAAGTATGCTGTACTCCCAGTCCACACATGCAATACTTTCATTGCACCCTGAGAAGGACGTGAGAGACAGACAGAGAGAGAGAGAGAGAGATACAGAGACAGAGAAAACTGCAATTAAGCAGACATACACAAATTGTTCAGCAACAGCTACCTGAAAGCTGACAACTGGGAAGTGGAGCAGCAGGACAGAGAACCAGACAGCAACACAAGCAGCTGTGACAAACACAGGTAATGTAAAGTAATACTATAAAGGTCTACATACTGTGAACCCTCCATATGTGTCATTGGTCTGTATCCATATGTATATGAAGATGTGTAAAGGGCAGGGGACATACAGCAACTATCAGTGAAGGCTGTACATACATTTGTATGTGAGAGCATCTATGTGCACATATCAGTGTTGGTTGATTGTAGATTGTAGTGCCATGTACAAAGTAGGTTTCACAGTTATGTATGTTTAGCAGTATGTTAGTGTGTGTATACAGTATGGTAGACAAATATGTTGATATACCTGTCTAACATATGGATATGTATGTATGTCAACATATGTATGTGTGTGTATATATATATATATATATATATATATATATATATATATATATATATATATATATGATATGCATATATGTATACATACATAGAGAGAGAGATGTAGGAATACATAGACAGATGTAGATAGAATATTGTACAAACATATCTATGTAATGCACACATACAGATATAGATATATGTAGATACATATACATAGACAGACTGATCTGACTATCTACAGGTATGACTGTATATGACGATCTGCAACACAGCCTGTCCCACCCCTCTGTCACTCACACCCCTCTGTGTCCCCCTCCACATCTATAGCAATATATGTACATCAATATATATATGTGTATATGTATACGGACATATATATATATATATATATATATATATATATATATATATATATATACATATAGATATATCTATATACATATATATATATATATATATATATATATAGAGAGAGAGAGAGAGATGTATATAAATTCTGAGTGAGGCACATGTGTACAGATGTATTGCAACAGCTGCCTGGTGACAAAGGCATGGAGTGAACACCAGTGTCAAAACCGGAGTACCATACCACATTCCAGATCACCTACACCAGATATGTGATTGGCTGCCCACCACTGCATGTGTCAGGGGTGAACAGGGTCATAAATGTGTACAATAGTGGCCCCAATGATATTCACAGTGGCACACTATCCCTGGAATACCTGCACATGGTATGTGTCAGTGGACATGGTGTGTCACCTATGGACATGTAGGTCAGTGTACCCCTCCACACCACATAATGGATGTCATGGTATGGACCTCACATGATAGCTACAGATATGGAGAAGGACACATTGACATGTACAACACTGTCGCAATGCACTCAAACACATTACCAATGCACAGTGACTGACAACACCACAGAGTACACATATGCTACCCACATAGAGGTTACCACTCCCGGATTTACATATGTAAGTCACACCCATGACAGATGTCCAACAACCATAGTAACACCTCACACCATCCACAACCGAAATGTCTGCTGTGTGTCATCCGTGCCACTGCAATAGAGTGCAAATGTAGAGGTAAGAGTTCCTACCCACAGATAAGACATACCCTGCAATAAACCACACAGTGTTAAGAAGCAAGACTCCCCATGAGTACATGTCACACATACCCCTGCTGAATGTTAGTCAGATAGGTAATATGTCATATGAGTCACCCTGTGTAACTGTGTGACAGCAGCAGGTACCATCACACCACATGTGTCACAGTGGTCAGGGTAGCAGAACAGTATGCTGCTGTAGTCCCAGGGGCAATAGCATATTGTATAGTATTGTATTGTAATGTAATGTATTGTGTTGTATTGTATTGGTATGTTGAGGTGCCTCCTTCGTGGAGTGGAATCACTGCTGCTGTGCGCCAGTGTACAGGTACATATCCTGTAGTCAGGCTAGTGTTACATAGCACTTCTATATGTGTGTTTAGCTCCTGTCAGAGTTTATGTAGCATGCAACTGGGGATACCATCAGGTCCCATTCATGTTGTGTATTCTGCTGTCCTGAGGGTGGCTCTCACCTGGACATCTGTGATGACAGGGAGGTTACAGTCAGCTGGGATAACTATGTCTTATTTTGGGGGAGAGGGTGGGGTGACACCTGCACTGAACCTGTCTGCCACAATGTTGTCGATATCTGTGGTGTCAGTGAAATATTTGTTGTTGTGTACTAACTATGGGCATAGAGGATGGATCCTGACCAGGTTGCTAACATAACTGAAGAAGGCCTTCTGGTTCTCTGTAGTGTCCCTCTTGATTTCCCTCTCAAAGTTGCCCATGGATTTTGTATGATGGAGAATAGATCCTTACCAGTGCTGCTCAGACATGCCCTCCCTTTATGGAATTATGCTCTGTCTTGCAGTAGCTTCCATCTTCTGTAATACAATCTGTCTATGGCTGGGGTCCAAAAGACAGGATGCTGTCCCTTTGCGGAGAGTGTCTTGGTCATATATGGGATTGCATGATCCATGCATTCTCGGAGATGTCTGTAGAAAGCAGTTGTGTAGGGGTCAGCATTGTGGGTTGTATCTGCCACTGGCCCAGTGGGCTGAAAGGATACCATGTCACTGTTACAAAGTGTAAAGTTTGTATCTGTAATGTTATGCACTATAGTCATTTGTGCTGGTGGTGGAGGTGGGATATGTATATCCAGTGCAATCAGTGTGTGGTCAGCTCACAGTAGTTGATGATGTAGGCCATACAGTACCTAGATACAAACCCCCAGAGTGAGGAGGTGCTCTTGACCTGAATCAGTGTTCTAACTGCTGGGGTTTGGTAGTATGTCATATGGAGTGTGCCAGGTACTGTTGCACAGTTGCTGGCTGAGCACTGATACCTGGCCATCTACATGTGTATCCACCAATAGACAGACAGATGCTACATATGTGAGATATGTTGTATCATAACAGTTGAGTAGCATGTGTAGTATGTGTGCCAAATTCTGCTGACATATATTGCTGATACCAGGTTATTTTCTTTCTCAGGTACATGGCCCACCCGTGGAATCCCACCTACTCCACAGCTGAGGATGAGGAGATACACCAGAGCCTGGTGCGGGATTATGCAATACTCTTTCCCGCACCAGCCAGAATCAGCAGGAGAGGGCTGCACTGTGGCAAGACCTTGTCCGTCGGGTAAATGACATAGACACGCATAATAGGACATATGAGCAGGTACGACATCACTGCAGTGATTTAATCAGACATGTCCATCAGCGTGCATCGGATATCCACAGGCAACAGGTCGCCACAGGTGGTGGGGTGGCTACACATCCCCCACTCACCAGACTGGAGGGACTACTCATGAGTGTAGTGGCTCCAGTCCGCCAGCAACAACAACAGCAGCAGACATGCATTATGATGGTGGCTGGAGCCACGCAGCAGCAAGATAGTGAACGTGCAGGTAATATACCATATGTATAGTTGACTGTTGTGTACACTGGTAGTTAATGCATGTGTGAGGTGTGTCCTTGGTTTATAGCTGTCACCATAGTATGTAATGTGCAAGTGTGATATCCTCAATATTAGCAGCTGACCTGTGAAAGGCGACTGTTGTACTACTGACCTGTATCATACTCAGTAACAATGGCACAGTTGTGCCCACTGATATTAGTTTCTTCACGTCTGCAGGACCCTCTGGTATAACGGCAATGCAGCCTATCCATGCTGGTGAGTGTGTATTAACAATTCCTGTAATAGTATTGATAGTAATAGTACTATTTGGCTCACTTAGTAGTGCTCTTTGTATGCATGTAGGTGTGTCTGTGTCTGTGTGTTGATATCACGCATACTGAGTACTGTACAATTGTGTGAAACTGTGTGCATGTGTGCATGTGTGCATGTGTGCACCTGTGCATGTGTGCACCTGTGCATGTGTGCATGTGTGCACCTGTGCATGTGTGCACGTGTGCATGTGTGCACCTGTGCAAGTGTGCATGTGTGCATGTGTGCATGTGTGCATGTGTGCACCTGTGCATGGGTGCATGTGTGCATGTGTGCACCTGTGCATGTGTGCATGTGTGCATGTGTGCATCACTGGTAATGTGTAGACATTGTAAACTGTGTTTCCTGTTTCCTCCCACAGGTTCTGTTGCTGCTCTGATGTCATGTAGCAGGGAACCTGAATCAGGTGCCATGGGTACTGATAATGATGACATCTGTGTAATGGCACAGGAAAGTATACCAGGGTCTGCCATTAGTCAGCTGATTGACAGTACACAGCTGTCGACCCCATCAATGCGCACAGTTATCCTGCCAATACACCCTTTGTCACCAATGTCCCTAGGTGATGGACAGCATACAGTGGGCATTGACCAGGGTCATGTGGTATCTGTGGCACATGCCTCCCCACACAGCAGCCATGGGCATGGCCCAGAGATGGTACCACACAGACAGATGTCCAGGGGTTCTCGTGGGAGCATCCGTGGGCATACTGCCCCTGTCAGACGTGCCCACAGAGGTCTTACAACCTCAGCTATGTTGCGGGCTGTCATGCAGGCACAGTCATGTATGGAACGGTACACCAGGCAGGGTCTGAGGGAGCTGACAGCATGTCGCACAGCCATGACTGACAGTATGCGTGACATTGTGGCTGCCATCCGTGATTTCACCGATGTCATAGACAGATGTTGTGGGGACATATTAGACCGGTTCCACAAATACATGTCCATGAGCCAGGGTGATGGTGGGCGGTTGAGGCGTCGATGTGGCCGTATGCCAGCAACAGCAGCAGCTGGCAGTCATCATGGATGACAGCAGGGCTGCGGCCACCCCCGTAGTGCCAGCAGCAGCCCCAGCAATGCTGGGTCTGTGCTGTCATCAGACCACCCCAGGAGACCATGTGCACGTGGCTCTGGACAGGCCCAACAGGGATCTGTGTCCAGTCAACGAACACCTGCTTCTGATGACAGTACCCAGTCTGGGTTGGTACTGGATATGGTCCGTAGCACCCCTGCAAGGCACAGGTACCGTGTCCGGGGCCAGAGACATTGATCTGTATGACCTGGCAGGTACAGTCTGTGGCTGTCCACAAACACCAGTATATGGCAGCCATGAGGTGGAACTGTGTGCATCCATACACACATGCGAATTGACAACACCTAGGGCTACCGCATACATGCACACACTGCATCAACATTGCCCCACCTTCTACTGCTGTCCCTCACCAACACACATACACATACATGTCAATTGGTGGTATTGGTGGCTGACTCAGGCATACCAAGTTCACTCACTGTGCATATGATGAAACTGTGCCACCTCCTGCAATCTGTAACAACTGTGCAGGTACAGGTTAACATGTTGCTGTTGCACAAGGTGACCACATAGATGTGTAGTAATAGTATCATGTTGTTAACAGTACTGTGTGCTGAATTAATTGTGGGTATATCACAGCATGCCTGATGCAGTAAGTGTGTGATTGTCATGTCCTGTTGTCTACACCCATGGTAAGTACCATAGTGTATCATCTGCACATGTTGGCATACTGGTGGTAATGATGTCAACAGAAGGCTACATACATAGGTAGCACAGGGGATAAGGTAATGAATGTAGTAATACACAATGCTGGACATGTAAATTGCAAGTGGCATGTTGCCCACACTGGACTCTGCAATGCAGATGTTTGAGGATGTTGATATGTGTGCAGTACTACACGACTGGTACAAGACACACAGGAGCACCCTAGCACTGCATGCTCACATCTCATACCATGCTAGACAGCCCCAACACGCATAACTAACTGTCACAGGAGGGAGAGTCCCCATATATGTCAGGGATACTGTGGTGGCAGGCCAGGTAGCATACATCCTACTAAGTATGGAACCACTGAGTGAAGGCTCAGTGTCTGTTATTTGACATGTGTATTACTGCAGGTATGAGCACATGGTTTTCCATCCAGTTATTGTACATCCTGACAGTACATGGTCTGTACACTTGTGTACACTGAGACTGGACCCTAGCCATCTGACCCGTGTATTTCCATGTACATGTGCATAGTGCCTGCATATTTGCAGTGTTACCTACTGGAACTGGTACAGCTTGTTTGTTGTACAATGGACTACATGCAGCCATGTTTACTGTAGCTTTGTTTGCATGCATGTTTGCTTGCAATTACCCTGGAATACTGATCACATCTGCAATGCATAGTTATAGCGCTTCTGTGGACTCCTAGTGCCATCTGCATAGCTTACTATATGTATGTCCATGTCCCACTTGACAGGATGTCACTGTTTGTCCTGTTCACATGTACATTGCCTGTGACACAGTGCATATGACTTACCTGGCATGTGTCCATGTGAGCAGTCATATATACTACTGCTAACTAATCACAGGCACTACACCTTCACATATTCATCTTCTGTTGAACTACCTGCTTCACTAGGGATGGCCTGCACCTGTCACCCCTGGGCTTTCAGATATTGGCAAAGGCTCTTGCTACCCCCATAGTGCCTATGTTAGGCAAGGCTCAAATGATAACCCCACCTTCATAGGTATCACAAGGGATAAGAAACTAAGAGTAATGCTACCCAACGCCAGAAGTCTAAACCTCCAGATGCATGCACCCAAAACACTCCTTGGCATGGAGAACATCCATATCTGTGCAGTAACAGATGCCTGGTTCAGGGCTACTGAGAGCACACCAGCACTACCAGGTTTAACCTGGTTGATTTCTTTGAAACAGTCACCAAGGCCATTGACGAGGGGAAGGTGGTTCACATAGCCTACCTGGACCTTGCAAAAGCCTTCACAACAATACCCCACTTGGGCATTCTAGAGAAGCTCACCAGCTTAAATATAAGCCCCTATGTCACTAGATGGATTGCACAGTGGCTCAAGGACAGAACCCACATGGTTAATATTGCTGGAGCCATGCCAGACTCCAAACCAGTTACGAGTTGTGTCCCACAAGGCTCAGTCCTGGGACCTCTCTTGTTTGGTATATATTTATTGGAGGTACAGGCCAACACGGACGGACTGTGGCTGACCAAATATGCAGATGACTGCGAACTGGCCACCATAATCCCCTCTCCAGCCGACACAAGCATCTTCCAAAGGGGCATCATAGAAACAGACAACTTGTGCCAGAGCCATGGCCTTCAGCTGAACAGTGTTTAGAAAGGGGAATGTGCATCCTGTAGTCTGTTCACCTAGTTGCCAAAAGGGTCATTGTCCTCACACACACTAACCCCCCCTCAGCCAAAAACACACACTTCCCAATTGCAGGATTCAAACCCCTATCTTACTATGTTAAAACACTTGAGACAGACACATTAGCAGAGTGTGCTATTCGCATTACTGGGAGGTTTCCCTTCTCTTCCTGTACTTATAGGGTGCTGACATCATCAGTGTTTAGAAAGGGAAATGTGCATCCTGTAGTCTGTTCTCCTAGTTGCCAAAAGGGACATTTCCCTCACACAAACACACACACTTGCAGGATTCAAACTCCTACCTAACTATATTATGGCACTTGAGACGGGCGCATTAGCAGAGCGCGCTATTCGCATTACTGGGTGGTTTTCCTTTTCTTGCTGTACTTATAGGGTGCTGACATCATCAGTGTTTAGAAAGGGAAATGTGCATCCTGTAGTCTGTTCTCCTAGTTGCCAAAAGGGACATTTCCCTCACACAAACACACACAATTGCAGGATTCAAACTCCTACCTAACTATATTATGGCACTTGAGACGGATGCATTAGCAGAGCACGCTATTCGCATTACTGGGAGGTTTTCCTTTTCTTGCTGTACTTATAGGGTGCTGACATCATCAGTGTTTAGAAAGGGAAATGTGCATCCTGTAGTCTGTTCACCTAGTTGCCAAAAGGGACATTGTCCTCACACACACTAACCCCCCTCAGCCAAAAACACACACTTTCCATTTGCAGGATTCAAACCCCTATCTGACGATGTTATGACACTCAAGACGGACACATTAGCAGAGTGTGCTATTTACATTACTGGGAGGTTTCTTTTCTCTTGCTGTACTTATAGGGTGCTGACATCATCAGTGTTTAGAAAGGGAAATGTGCATCCTGTAGTCTGTTCACCTAGTTGCCAAAATGGACATTGTCCTCACACACACACTAACCCCCCTCAGCCAAAAACACACACTTGCCATTTGCAGGATTCATACCCCTATCAGACTATGTTATGACACTTGAGACGGACACATTAGCAGTGTGCTAGTCACATCACTGGGAGGTTTCCCTTCTCTTGCTGTACTTATAGGGTGCTGACATCATCAGTGTTTAGAAAGGGAAATGTGCATCCTGTAGTCTGTTCTCCTAGTTGCCAAAAGGGACATTTTCCTCGCACATAATTGCACACACACTCACCTCAGACAAACACACACACTTGCCATTGGCAGGATTCAAACCCCTACCTATTTTTGTTATGACACTTGAGACAGACGCATTAGCAAAGTACGCTATTCGCATCACTTGGAGGTTTCCCTTCTCCTGCTATACTTATAGAGTGCTGACATCATCAGTGTTTAGAAAGGGGAATGTGCATCCTGTAGTCTGTTCTCCTAGTTGCCAAAAGGGACATTTTCCTCACACACTAACCTCCCTCAGACAAACACACACACTTACCATTCACAGGTTTCAAACCCCTACCTAGCTAGGTTATGACACTTGATATGGACGCATTAGCAGAGCGCGCTATTCGCATTAGTGGGAGGTTTCTCTTCTCATAGGTTCATAGGTTCATAGGTTGGTACTAGGCTATCAGCCCTAGGGCCTATACAAGCCTAGCCATAACAATTCCCTGGCTATTTCTTCCCACATTATTTACTTTCCTGGACCCCTGTCTAGCAGGGCGACTGACGTGATCCCTGGGGTGAATTTCCTTTCTCCCATCCAATCGTCAAGGTTCCTCTTGAAGAGGTCCAAAGAGGCACTCTGCTTGACATGTATGGGCAATCTATTCCAGAGTCTGGGGAGTCTCTGGGTCAGGAACCTATCCCTCCAGCATGTTTTGTTTATTGTGATGACAAGGTTTAGATCCCTGGAGCTTGTAGCTCTGAGGGATTGGGATTTCTTTAAGTGTAGCATGTCCAACAGCTCTGGGTTTGACATGGTCTTGTATGTTAAGCAGAGATCGCCTCTGAGTAGACGATATGCACAGAGTATAGCTGGAGTTTTTAAGGCGGTCAGCGTGGGGCATCTGCTTTAGGCCTGTGATTCTTTTAGTAAGGTATTTCTGTGGCCTTTCCAGTTGTTGCAGATGTCGTGAGAGGTACATACCAAATGGGGTTATATTCTATAATGGGTCTAATGAGGGATGAGTACAGTGGGACAATGACCTCCTTTTTTCTGGATGAAAAGCCCTTCGTGATGAGGTGTGCCACATAGAAGGATTTCCTGACTGTTGTGGCGATGTGGTTATCGAAGGTGAGACCACTGTCCACCTGTGTCCCTAAGTCTCTTATCACACTTTCTGTGTTTAGTGTACTGCCACCTATATGGTAATTCATGGATACATGTTTTTTCCCAAAGGGGATAACAATACATTTCTTGGCATTGAGCTTGAGATCATGGCTCTGGCACCAAGCATCTGTTTCTGTAAGGCCCTTTTGTAGAGTATCCACATCATTTGGGGATTCAATAATGGCTCCCAGTTTGCAGTCATCTGCAAACTTTGTTAGCCAGAGTCCCTTAGTGTTGACCTGTACTTCAGAAGTAGAAGCCAAACAAGAGCGGCCCCAGGACTGAACCCTGAGGTACTCCACTTGTCACTTGTCTGGAGCTGGATTTGGAGTCGGCTACTTTTACACTGTGGGTTCTATCAGTAAGCCATTTAGCAACCCATTGGGTGACATAGGGATTAATGCCCAACTTAGTAAGTTTATCTATGATTCCAGAGTGGGGGATGGTGTCAAAGGCCTTGGCAAGGTCTAGATAGGCTGTGTGGACCACCTTACCCTTGTCCATGGCTCTGGAGACTGATTCAAAGAAGTCAATCAGGTTCAGGAGACAAGATCGGCCCTTCACAAACCCAAACTGGGTGGGGTCCAGTGTTTGAAGGTTGCCAATGTCTTTGTTTATAAGTTCCATGATAATACGCTCCATGGCCTTGCAGATAAGGCTTGTCAGACTGATGGGATGGTAGTTTCCGGGATCCAAGGTGGATTCCCCCCTTGTGGATTGGGATAACTGTAGCTCTGCACCACTCAGTGGGCATGAAACCTGAGGTGAGGCTATGATTAAACATGACACTTAGGTGAGGTGCCAGTTCATATTGTAGTTCATGTAGTACTTATAGAGTGCTGACATCATCGGTGTTTAGAAAGGGGAATGTGCATCCTGTAGTGTGTTTTCCCAGTTGCCAAAAGGGACATTTCTCTCCCATAGACTTACACACACACCAACCCCACTCAGTCATACACTGAGCATTTGCAGGATTCAAACTCCTACTTAACTATGTTATGACACTTGTGGTGGATGCGTTAGCGGAGCGTGCTATTCACATTCCTGGGAAGTTTCTTTTCTCCTGTTGTACTTATAGGGTGCTGACATCATCGGTGTTTAGAAAGGGGAATATGCATCCTGTGGGGAGGCAGACACCAAGCACACACTGGCTTAGCTGTCATTCCCTAGGGCAAACAGCCTAGTGTTGACCTCTACAGCCATATGTTTAATTGTCAAATGCACATTATTTGTTGCTGGTAGACTGTTTGCACATCTTTATTGCCATAGCATTCCCTGTTTGTATGAACAACTTGTGCATCTGTGGAAGATGTTTGCATATGGGAGGGATCCACTATATCACATATGTCTCTGTAGTCATTTAACTGTGCGCACTGGACAGACTGCTGTAATGTGGTTGGTTCCTGGAATAACACATAAAAATACCAGATATGTGTGTCTAACTGCTAAACTGAGATTTGGCCTAAGTGTGTGAGCATGCCCAGTTCAGCCTTCCCATGGCATGTTGTCTGACATATGTCTCATTTATCAAAGTGTGTGAGCATGCCCAGTGTGAGCATTCCATATGTTGGACTCTGCAGCCCACCACATTTGTGGATGAGTGTGAACTTCAACAAATATCACCCGTTTATGGTTGTGTGTTGTGTGTCATGTTGTGTAGTTACTGTACAACTGCTTTGTGTGTGAACACAACAGGATTATACTGTGCCTGCAGTGTTTGCATGGGATACTTTGCATACAGTTGTCAACATCCTTTCACACTGACCTAACACTGTAGTACTGTATAGTGTACTGGTAGTACTTTGACTGTGGTGGACAGTATCCTGGGCTTTAGTGCTGTCACTGCTTTACATTTCGATAGTGAGCACAACAGCCTGGTTAGGGGCCAGATGTGTACATCTGACCATGTTGCATTCTGTTCAGATATGAACTACTTAAAGCAGGCTTGTCCAACATTGGTAGTGTATTCCACAACATAGGTGTACATTTGAAAAACACTAGCGATGTGCCCTAGTCCATGTCTAATGCTAGTTGGAGAGTGTGTTTGTCCTTCAACACACTGTAAGTGGAGTTTGCCATGACATATGTCATGGTTAGTATACTGTGCCTCTGTCTACCTGTGACATGACAGTGATACCCAGGATAAAGCTACCATCTCCCATCCACTCATCAAGATTCCTATTGAGGAAGATTGATAAGTGACTCTATGGGTAGCCTGTACTGGGAGTTCACTCATGGGTGGGGGTGGCTTCTGTGTTATGGATCATGCAGTACAGCTTGTCCTATGTAAGTCAGTGCTGGGGTTCAGGTCTCTCATGTGCATAGCTCACTGCCATTCAGATTGTACAAGGTGCAGCATGTTTATTGATACCAGCAACACAGGCAACACATGGCATCTGTGCAAGCTCTTTGATACTCCTGGTGAGGTACTGTTGGGGACTTTATGGTTGATGGAGATGTCTGCTGAGGTACATCCCACAGGGGCTATTGTAGTCAATTGTACCGCTGATGAAGGATGATTGCAGAGCCACAATGACCTCCCCTTATCTAGATCTGACAATCTTCATGATTAGGTGGGTATATGGTATGTTTCTGTAAACACTACAGCACATGTTTGTCCAATGCAGGATATCTATCACCTTGTGTCCCCAGGTCTCTCATTACATGTTAACTACATAATGGGTTAACACCTATGTGGTAATTGGTGGGCACTTACTGTATATCCACGGGGGTTGACTATACACATTTCTGCAATTAGCTTGCTGACATAGCTATGGCACCAGTTGTCTGTTTCTATGTGGCCCTTTTGTGGGATGCTTGTGTCAGCTGGTGGATCATATGTGGTGAGCAGTTTGTAGTCCTCTGCAAACATGTTCGGACACAGTCCTTCCATGTTTGCCTGTACCTATGGGACATATATACCAGACAAGGGAGATCCCAGGACCAAGCCTTGTGGGATGCCAGTTATATCTGGTTTGTAGTCTGACATGGCTGCAGCATGTCTGACCATGTCTGTTCTGTCCTTGGTCTGGTTTGCAACCCCTCTACTGACATAGGGGTTTATATTTAAGCTGGTGAGCTTATCTATAATGAACACATAGGGTATTGTATAGAAGCCTTTGCAAGGTCCAGCTACGCTGTGTAGACCACATTGCCCTCATCAATGACCTTAATGACTGTTTCAATTGAGTCAAACATGTTTAGGGGCAAGATCTGCACATAAGAAAGCCACACTGGGTAGGATCCGGTGTCAGTAGGTCCCCGATATCTTTATGTCTGTGGTACATGCTGATCCTTTCCATAGCTGTGCAGACCGAGCTTCTCAGGATTCTGGGGTAGTAGTTTTCAGTATCCATTCAGGCAACACCTTTGTTGAGAAGGACCACTGTTGTTGTACACTGCTCTTTGGGTACATATTCTGTGGTAAGGCTGACATTGAGCAGTAGTGTGGTTTGGCATTCCAGTCATCTTGGAGTCCATGTTGTACTAAGCCCAGGACACCATCTCATACCATTGCTGCTGTGTGTTTTGCTTTGTAGATGTTGGCTGTTATCTCAGCATCTGCAATGTCAGGGGGCCAGCAGTCTGCTGGGATAGATATTCTGCATTCGAGGGGGATTTGCACTGCATCTGTCAGGATGTATGTTGGCAATATGTGTGTGTGTTTGTGATATTTGTGTGATTCAGAGCATATCTGTGAATTCCCAACATGGTTCCTACCATCAGTTGTGAAAGCCTTGGGATTATCCTTAGTGTCCTGTACAATTTGTATCTTCATAGGTTCATAGGTTCATACTAGGCTATCCACCCTAGGGCATTTGTTAGCCTAGCCAGAGTGTGTGTGGCCTTTGCTACCCCCTGCTATGTGAATATTATGGCCATTTATGATTTGCTTTGCTGCGCCTCTGTCTGGACATGACACAGTGAAGAGCCCCAGTGTAACTCTACAATCATCCATCCACTTGGCAAGATTCCTGTTGAAGAGTGTCAGTGAGGGGCTCTGCCTAACATGGAGTGGGATTCTGGTCCAGGGTGTGGGGAGCCTCTGGATTATGTATCTGTCCCACCAGCACATCCTATTTCATTATTTGTTGAGGTTGACATCTCTCACTCTCACAGCTCCAATGGATTTGAGTTTTCTGGGGTGGAGCATGTCCATTACTCCTGTGTTGGGCATGGCCTTCTACAACAGGCATGCAATGCCTCTGTGTAGGCAGTATGTGACTGCATTCAGCTGGGGTGTCTACAGCCAGGCAGCATATGACATATATTTGAGACCCTTTATCATCTTGGTGAGGTACCTTTGAGGTCTTTCTAACTGCTGCAGGTGTCAGGTAAGGTACATCCCATATGAGGCATTGTACTAGATTATGGGTGTGATTAGAGAACAGTATAGGGGCACAATGACCTCTGTTGACGTAGATGTGAATCCTTTCCTGATACGGTGTCAAATGTAGACAGTCTTCCTAGCCACATTGGCAATGTGGGTGTCACATAACAGGTTACTGTCCACTTGTGTCCCTAGGTCCCTAGTTACTCCTTCCATACATAATGGTTTACCACCTATGTGGTAATTTGTGGTACCTTGTTTGGTATTTGGTGGGACATTCATACTGTCCAGTGTCTTCAGGACGGCTGGGTGGGGTTCCTGTTTGTGAGAGTGTGGTCTGTAGCATGCTACAGACTGTACAGCAGTCTTGCCTACAGTTAGTTGCACATGGGTGGACTACAATGCCTTGTGCATTGTCAGTTACCTGGACGTATGGGTGTCTGTGCTGAATATGGATACTCACCCTCCTTTTATGTTTTGTTCCAGGTTTTGGGGCCATGACACATGATACGTGGTATAACCTGGTAGTGCTGGTGTGCTGTCAGGAGGCATGCAGAAGGTTTCTGTCACTGCACAGACATCGATGTTCTCCATACTGGGGATGGCCTTGGGAGCATGCATATTGGGGTTTACACATCTGGCATTGGTCAGCATTACCCTTATGTTTCTTTCCACTTATGTTTTCTAGGGTGGTGGGTCAGTCTTTTCAGCCTTGCCTACAAAAGGTTCTATGGAGGTGGCAAAGGCCTTATCCAATATTCAGACGCCCAGGGGTAACAGGTGCAAGCCATCCCAAGAACAGCTGTTTGGCTTGTCAAGCATGACATCCCAAGCAGACAGACATTGGATCCCCTTGGAATGACACCAGTAAGTGTGCCACTTGCTATGACTGATCATTCCGTGTTTGTACTGTGGCATTATTCTTGGTAAGGGTAGGATGCTGCAAATGGTGAGTGTCATACCGGCCTGGACTACATAATCAGAGAGCTCATCTATGTCTCTTTTCATGTAGTCTAGGGAGGTATATCTCAGGTCATTCACACCAGCATGGACTATGACTGCATCATATTTCTACTTGCTTTGGAGTGACCTGCATACTTCTATTATGTGGCGTATTGTGGCAGCCTACAGGCAGCTTACTGTACCCTTTCCCTTGTTCCGTCTGGTGCGCGGGACAGCAGTGTGTCTGACTATGGAGTCACCTATTACAACTGTATCAGGCATGTTGTTTTTCCTTCTGGCCTGTGACTGTTTGGCACACCAGCTTTGTGTACTATGTGTTGCATGTGCTATGTTTGGAGGTTGTTTGATTGGGTGTCTGCTTTAGAGGCCTCTGTTGGTGTGCTGTGTTTGTAATTTGTGCCTCCGGGAATGTTTTTCTGTGTTTATGTGTTTGGTTTTCAGTTGTGATAGGTCTATGTGGGACTGTGTTTGTGGTGTGTGTGGTTACCTTCTCCTCCTGACTAGTTTTGGGAGTACTGAGTTGAGGGAGCTCAGCCTCCAGTTTGGATAGATGGTTGCATCTCTCACATATATTTGTATTTCTTGGGTGGAGTTGGGGGTTGTCTGTGTACTTGGGGCAGGTGTAACATTGCCTTAGGATTCACAGATTCAACTTGTTGTGGCTGGCCTTAGTGGATTGTATGTGTGGACAGATTTTATTGCCATACTACTGATCAGTGATTACGTCATTGTTTATGTTTGCTCTATCATGTAGTAGCTTCCTCATTCTCTTGCATGGTTTGGTTATGGCTGGTGTCCACCATGCCAGATTCCTGCGTGTATGGCATTGTGTCTTGTTTTAATTTAGGATTGCATAATCCAAGCATTCCTGGCAGTGTTCATGGAATGGCTGTATTACAGGTTCTGAGGTGTGGCCCATATTTTGCACCTGCACAGGACCTTTAATGGATTCCACATCAGTTTGGAGGAGTGCAAATATTGCTTAACACATGTTTTCCACTGTGGTTTTCTGGCCAGGGACTGTGGTCAGGATTTGTATATCCAGTGTGATTACTCTATGGTCTGGTTTTACCAGTAAGCAATACACTTCTCATCTTGCCATCCAGTACCCATGTTGCTGATTATCACATCCAGTATGCTTACCCCTCTTGTGTGAGTGGTACGTTTTTCCTGGGCCTTTTGGCTTATGGATTCTATGAACTTTTGTCCTACACTATTGGAGCTAGTATAATGCTCCCAGTCTATGTCTGGGTATTTTCAGTCACCCAATATAATGTGGTTTGGAGGACTTGATATATTCATGTATTCCAGCATAGGCCAGGTGCAGTTCCTGGTGTTGGGACAGTAGTCTGTAGCAGGCTATAAACTGGGGGGCAGTTTTAGCCACTGTTACTTGACCATGGCTAGTCCATGCTGCTTTTTGTTGTGGTACCAACATGGGGGTGTGGTTATCCTTGACAATTCTTGCTAGTCACCCTCCTTTTGTAGCTTGTTCCATGTTTTGAGGCTGTACAGCACAGTATGAGGTGTAACCTGGTAGTGTTAGGGTGCTGTTGTGAGCCTTGGCTCAGTTTTCTGTTACAGCGCAGATAACACCATTCTCCATACTGGGTGTGTTTAGACTGCATGCATCTTGCTGTTTCTACTTATCCCTTATCTTATTCTTATCCCTTCTGACACCCATGGAGATAGGTTTGTGTTTTGAGCCTTACCTATTCAGGGCACACTGTGGGTAACAACAGCCTTTGCCAGTATCCATACGGCCTGCACTGATAGGTGCATGCCATTCCTAGCAGGTGGTGCATCATATCATGCTCAGCATGTCATCCTAGACTGGCACACATTGGATCCCTTTTGACTAACTGCGATACTTCCGTCAATTATTGCACTTGATCATCTCATTGTCATGTTGTGGCATGATGTTTGGTGAGGGTAGGATGTTAGTCAGGGTCCTCAGGTGTGCATATAGTACATGGGGTTACATTACTTAACACATGCATTCATGCCTCAGGTGGTGCTGCAGGGCTGCCTCTGTCGGATGCGCATATTACACTTCCCTGTACATGTTTGAGAGCAGGTTGTGTCATGTTAGGCATCCCTGTTACTATATGATTGAGTCAGAGAGGGGTATCATTCCCAGGGTTCCTACTGAACCAGTGTATGTGCTATGCATTGCCTCTTTGCCAAGGCCAGGGCATACTGGGCACGCCTCCTTCTGCCTACTGGGGCAGGCTCAGGTTGTTCCTCCTCCGAGTCACGCTCTGCCTGTGATGGCCTTGGCAATGGTGGGGAGCTGTTTGGCCCGGCCCTATGCTGGTCCTGCTGCAGCTGTTTTCGCAAGATCATATTATGTAGCATAGCACATACCATGACAATTTGGGTACATGTAGTTGGTGTGTACTGCAAGGCTCCACCAGATGTGTCCAGACACCGGAACCATGACTTGAGCAGCCCAAACACACGCTTTATTACATTACGTGTTTGTGCGTGTGCCTCATTATGGCGTTCCTGTTCAGGTGTGTGCGTTTCTGATGGGTGTCATCAGCCACGGCTCCAGTGCATAACCTGCATCCCCCACTAGGTGTCCATGCGGGATGTCCCCATTGGCAAATGTCTGGTACAGCTGCGTCAAATGCCAGATGTGGGAATCATGGTAGCTCCCAGGACAGCCAGCACACACATTCATGATTATGCCCACACAAGACCTGGCAGTTGATGGAGGGGAAGCCCTTGCGGTTGATGTATGCCCTACCCTGCTCACCGGCTGGTGCTTTGATGTGTATGTGCGTGCAGTCTATTGCACCCACTACCTCAGGGTATTCCACTATTTGCTGGAAGAGATGCATATTGCTGGCCAATACCTCACAGGCATTGGGGAAATATGCATGATCACCGACATGTGCTGACATGGCATCCAGGAACTGGTGCAGTACCCTGGAGGCTGATGCCTGTGATATCCCCTTCATATCACCAGTTGGTCTCTGGAAGGTACCTGTTGCTAGTATTCTTAGGCTAACACATACCTTGGTTTCCACTGGGATGGGTTCCCCTCTGTTGGTTCTGTGTGTGAGGGGTGGCCTGCACAGCTCCACTATTTGCTGCAGGAGGTCTCTGTCCACTCTATAGCACTCTACTATCTCCAGCTCGTGTAACCCGTGGTAGGTGACCCTGTGCCTGTACACTCTTCTCCGTCTCCTCACTGTAGGTTGTCTGGCACCATCTGCATTGTCACCACCCTCAGCAAGTCACCTATGTCTCATTATGACAGCTATGGCAGCCCCTAACATTTCTCCTCTGAGTTCAGCTTTTTCAGTTTTCA
Organism: Protopterus annectens; assembly: GCF_019279795.1. Lineage (NCBI taxonomy): Eukaryota > Metazoa > Chordata > Ceratodontiformes > Protopteridae > Protopterus > Protopterus annectens. The sequence continues at coordinate 1,922,804,328 of NC_056725.1, forward strand.
CTTCTGAAAACTTAACTCCTGTCTTGCAGTGTCTCTTGAGAGAAACATCCTGCACTGCTGTTTGCAGAGTTTTAAGTGCTGGGCTACTATTCTGCCTGTGTAATTGCCTGCATCTAACTGTTTTCACCTGCTAGCTCCAGCAGTATTCCCTGCTAGCTTCCTACTAAATCTGTTGCTTCCTTTTTCCTTTCTGTTTCCTCAGGGTGGAGCCGTGTGTAAACCAGCAGAAACACGCTCACAGTGGCTTACACGTGTGCACACATACTTACACGGTTCAGAATCTGCTTATTCAGATTAAAACGAGTGCACGCCCGCGCAAACAGTGTTAAACATCTCCCAACACGCTCCCACATGCTCAGTCTGTCTTACACGCGCGCACACTGCCTTACTCGCGCTTCATGGCACGCACACATGCGCATACACATCCAGCAAGAAACTTTGGTGTAGGCAACAGTGTACACCTTCCATTTCTTGACTTTCTCATGCTTAGTTAGTGGCACACCTCTTTCCATGATATCTGTTTGACATCTCTCATGTAACTCTGACCTCCAATGAACTGCATTTCTTTCTACCATTCCCCTCTGTGATGTCACCTATCTCCTACTCTGTTCCTCCCCCTTCTGTAACTCTTACACTACTCAGACTGTGCTCATTTGCTATGTGACAGTGGAATTCAGTATCCTTACACTCATTTGCATCAGATTGCCTTCTAATGCTTAGTTACATGTCTTAGACTCAGCTTCCCCCCTTAGCAACCACTACACGGTGGCCATGTTGGTTTTGGTCTGCTGGTCCCTGCATTGACATTCCATGTATTGCATAAAACCTACATTTGTAGGTTTAAAACCTTCATTTTTATGTTTTATACAGCGCAGCCCATTTGCGCGGGGCTGTGCTGGGTTTAAACATCGGCAATCGCCGAAAAAAAAAATTATATTTTTAATATATTTACATCAGGTTACTTTGCCAATGGCCACATATTTGGCCATTGGCATGCTGCCTGACACATATGCACCCTTTATTTGGAGCTGACATGGCTCCATTACAGTTTTTACAGAAACGTACTCAGTTGTCAACTGAGTACATTTCTGAAGCTAAAACGGCTCTTACACGGGCTGTTCTGGGCTTCCTGGATCACTAGTGCGGTGATTAGCTTATCCAAGCCCACTCCGTGTAAGAGACGTTTTAGCTTGTCTCTTACACGGACTTTGGCCTGTTCCTGGATCGCGAAGGCTGCATGGAGTCTTACACTACTCTTAGACTCCGTGCAAGCCTTCGTGAATCCGGCCCACTGTATTTAAATGGAAACGTCAAAATTGTTTAATTTTAATTCTGTTAATGCATTTTGCGTATTTCTTAAGTGACATTTTCTAACACCTTTATTAAATTAACACTTTTTTCATCACCATCATAGCTTCTATTACCTTCAGCTCTCCCCAACCATTTAATCAACCTCAAAACTCTATTAGCCCTAACATCCCTTCTTTTAATCTCCAACCTGCCTCCACATCATATGTTAGACAGCTACTAAAGAAACTGAAACTCTGTCCTTCTGCTGATGATCTCCCTGCTGAGTATCTTAAGTTCACTGCAGATTCTACTGCATACCCAGTCTCAGTTTTTATCAACAGATCTATTCAGGACTCCCATGTCCCTGCTTGGTGGAAAAAAAATGTTTATTATTCCTCTCCATAAAGGGGGTAACTCTTCTGAAATCTCAACTTTATGTTAATTTCCATTTTGTCCCCTTTTATAAGATCCTGGAAATGCATATGCATAAGAAACTCCTTCAGTGCCTCCTACAAAATGATCTCCTAACCCTAACACAACATGGTTTCCGACCAGGCTATAGCACCACTACATCTCTCTCCAACTTTTCTGACCTTGTTTATAAGACTACAGACCAAGGAAACTTTATATCTTCTGTTTTTTTCTCTAGATCTCCTAAAGCCTTTGACATTGTGTCAGATAAAAAAACTTCTGACTATAATGCCTTCTCTAGGCCTTTCCAAACCAGCTCTTCTGTGGTTCTCTAACTACCTGCCCAAAAGATATCACTCTGTCAAAGGCTGTCTTCTATCTGTCTCTCACTCTCTCCCTCTCTCTCTTTCTTTTTCTCCTAGTTAAAACAGGTATTCCTCAAGGCTCTATTCTTGGTCTACTGCTCTTTAACATTTTCATCAATAACCTATAAATCGCTCCTCAGCAAGCCTGCCTTATTCAGTATGCAGATGAGTCAACTCTCATCTACTCATCTGACAGACCACTACAACTGCAATCCATAACACAAGATCCCTTCAGCTCATTTGAAGCGTAGCTACTTCAAAACCAACTTTTACTTAATTCGCAAAAAACTACTACTATTTTTCCAAAGACAAATACCAATGCTAAAAGTAACTTCTGCATTACTTCTCTAATACCAAATTGCTTGGATTAACCATAGATGACAACTTAAAGTTTGATAAGTTTGATCTTCACATATAAAACTGTATTAAAAAATCATCAAAAGCTAGGTCTGCTATATACAACAAAAAATCCTTATTGTTCTAGAAGAATCACCCTATCTAACTCTTATCTTTTATCCTGTCTTCTCTATGGCTCTCATATTTTGACTAACATCCAGATCTCTCTTAAAACACAGTTGGAGTATTGCTATAATAACATAGCTGGAAATGCAGCTAAGAGTCTCATAGAGTTCATCATTGCTCTGCATTTTTACATGTTCTCACCTGGTTAGAGTTAAATTGTTTGCAGAATGTTAGAAGTAACCAGACCCACACCGTACTGCTGTTTCTGTTATAGTTTAATCTGTCCAAACAGTTACACTGTCTGAGATTATTTCAGTACTATTGTAACACAGCTAGAAAAAGTCTTTTGCTTCTCATGAACTGTATCTTTCCTAAAATCAATGTACCCTTGATTAAGATGTCTCCAGAAGAGTAATTAATGTCCAGTTTATATATTCTTTGCATAGCAGCAAATGTTATTTCTTAGTGTCTTTGTGGTTTGCAGGACTGATTTTTGTCCACATATGCTTTGCGGCACTTGAAATGTCTGTATTTTATTTCATTTATTTCTGCATCTGTAAGATCACAGAAAGTCCCTGTTATTTCTTTTTTATACACCTTCCTTCTTTGTATGTTACAAATTATTATTATAACAGGATGCCGTTTACCATTATGTCTAGCCCACAAACATATTTACAGTTAAGCTATCAAAGCATGTTTCATCAGAAATTATTTTAGCAGATGTCTGACATATAGCTGTTTACTTCAGCACATTATTTTATTAGCTCTGTAGTTCAAGCCTTTTATGCTTGCTTCTGTTACTCTTCTGCTATTTAGAAAGATACATTTATTTCCAAGTTAACCCTTGCTTTACAAGTCAAAACCTTGTATTAATAAAAAACATACTTTTCTTTTTGCATTGCAGCATACATTATGTTTCATTATTGTTTTGGGGAAAGAATATTTATAATATCTATCAATCCCCCCTTTTTTTAATTAATTAAGGAAAATGCAATCTACAGGAAAATGTGATCCTCTGTACTTAATAGCCTTACTTCATTGTTTTCAACAGTTACTTGTTTAACAGCTTTTTTAACATACATTTTAACACATCTTCTCTGTTATATCCGAGATAACTCCATAAGTTGCATTTGCTAAAACTTCCATCAGCTTTGTAGCTTTCCATAATTCCCATATTTCCTTAGCAGCACCATACCAGTGAAAGATCCCAGCTCCTGAAATAACACAATTTTTTATGTCCAGCTGTTTTAAATCTTTTCCTATTTTGAAAAACTATCATGAACCTCCCTCTTTTTCTGGTGATTTTTTACCATGTCCTCTGGTAATGTGCGAGTAATTCTCATTATTGGAACTGCATGCTCTATGTAACAGAATTCCTACCAACCTATTGATAGTCATTTGTAAGCATTCTTCCCACATATGAAAAAGAGCCCTTCTGCCAGAATTGTAACATTCTCTTGGTAAAGAAGTCTTTCATCCCTTTCTTAAAAGAACTATTATGTGTTAACTCCCATACTGTTTTTATTTTATACTCAAGCTTTTCACATGACCAGAGTTGGTATAAATTAATATCAACCCTGACTGTCCTTTCTTTTGAAAAAAGAGTATCTCTCTTTCTATTTCCATCATCTGTAAATGTTCTTGCATGACTGATTGTCTTACAATTCTTTTTTTATAAGATTATTTAAACATAAAACTTGTATCTGCAACATCTACAGGGACTGCATGTAATAGCATTTTCTCTCTGTAAGGAATGTGGCTACAAACCCAACAATTTGACTTTTGTGCCTTTGCAAACAAATGTTGCATGGCCAAAATGTATTGAAATCAGGTAATCAATCATAATGTCCCTGTTCTCATGATCTGTTATATCTGAGTATCTCTCCCCATTTTTTTGCAACTGTTTTATTTATGTCATTTTGTATTCATACATTTTTTAGATTGCCTTGTCCTGTCCATATATTGCTATTATAAGCCATATATACAATAGTATTAAAATGCTTATGAGTATTAACATGCATCCACAAAGCTTGCATTTCCTTGTGTGAGGTTTAGTTTCCTCCATTTTTTGCTCTTTTTTCCAAATGGGTATATTAGCATTTAGAAACAAATTTAAACAGACTGCTACTTTCCTAAGACTGTTAACAGACTGTTACTGTACTGATACTGTTTAACTTTTATTAACTTACACTGAGCTCTATGAACCAACATAGTGTGCTGCTTTTGCTTGGATTTTTATTAGATGAAAAATGCTATTTGTCTAAGTTTTTATTAAGTTTTTTTAATCACTCTGTACTTTACTACCTGTATGTATTCCTGTGTATTATTCCCAGGATGGCAGTTATACCAGTCTGACTAATGATGTTATTGCTGCACTAGTTTGTTTACAAAAGTATAAGTCTGTTTGCTGTTATATTCCATGTAAGACATTCTTTTGAAAATGTGACATTACAGTCACTGTTTTCTACCACTATTGATCCTGTTTGCTGTATGCATAAGCTGCCTTTGGAGACATACTGCACTTTTAATGTGGGGGGGGTTGACCCTCTCTTGTTACCACAGAAACTTTTTTATGTAGGATTTGTCATAGGTACTGTCTTAAATATTACTTCATTTCCAGACGTGGATGTGGACGTATACCCAACATTTAATTGCATTGTTTAGTTTTGCATATGGTTTACTATGGTAAGGTCGAAGTGGGTTCGGTCAAATCCACTTCAGTTGAAGTCAGGAGGCCAAACGGCAACAATGTGGAACCCGACATTGTCGAAGTACGAATCTTGCCCCTATCTCAACCCATGTTAAAGACTGTTTCCAGGTCGAAGTCGAGTTGCATTTCAACAATGTTGGAATTCGACATTGTCATTTTTGCGGATGAAGGTCGATGATCCCATCTTTCGATGGGGTCCATTTTGACCTTACCATAGTAAACCTATGAATACACAATTTGCATTACTGTAAATGTATTTAATGTATCTGTATTAACTTTAACTTTACACTGTATGTGTATTAACTTTACTCTGTGTCTTTATGTCTGTGCGTTATTTCTGTGTTTGTTTATATTGAATCTGCCCTGGCTTATCAAACCAGTAAAGTAATATTGATTTTTTTTTTTTGTCTTATTTTTGTCCCCTTTAATTAAGTTACATTGAGTTATGTGTAGTAACAGTATCTTCCATTACTTTAAAAGGTCCCTGGCAGTTACCAACTGATAACCTGTGTGATGACTGTGCCCTGGCCCAGCAATCAAGGAGCTTCAATCCTCACCACTAACACCAGGGAGGTCGTCTCCTAGAGGAGGAAAGGATAACTAATACACACAGTAAAGTACAATTTCCCTTAAATGCATACAGAGATCACAGTCAGTCTGGGGCTGGCTGCTCCCTTGCTCACCAGGTCCCCAATAAGACTCCCAACTGGCACAGCTATAGAGTGCAGGTCTCAGCCTAACTGGGCAAGCTAGAACCTCCAGTACCCTCTCTGTCCAACCTGCGCTTTGTGTCCCTGCCCAAGTAGCTGACACAACACACACACACTTTGAGATAAGTATTTATACAACTTCACAGACACTCCTGGGAAAGGCTGACACAGATTCTCCAGCTATGCCCCTTTACCCAGACTATATGGTAGTAATTACTGCCACCACCCAGTTAATAATATCAGCTACTAAAAGGCCCTTAAAAGGGTGTCCAATTATTACTGTGCAATATTAATATCAAATGGTAATGTGACTATACAGTCTAAGGCTTATCAGAGTGGCCTATTACAATAAACTCTATATAAATATGCAATGTACTCTAGAGCTTATCTCTACACAAAGCAGCCACAGGTAGAAGGTTTTAAAAATATTTAATAATAAATAATTAAAACACAAGACAAATCTACTACACCACAGAGATATCTAAGAGTTCACAGCTCACACAGAAACTTAAAATAATATTGTAGGAAAGATCTGATTACACAGAAAAATACTTAATCTAACTTTCTAATCTTTAGCTAATCTTAAGAGAAAACACAGTGCTACAATCCTACTTACATACATAAAGAGCATAGGCAGTGCTGGTAAGTTGGATGTCCAAGATCAAAATGCTCTAGGTCTCTTGTGAGAAATAGTAATTAAACATTACTAACACACATGTCACTAAGGCCCTCCCAAAATTACATAATGTTTGACACTTAGGTTTTCCCAGTCTTCATATTGCATCATCTTAACACCTGATCTGAGTTCTCAGGCCACAAACTGCATTATTTAGCAATCTAACACATCCTCAGAGACTTACGATACAAGACATTTCACATGTATATACTAACAGAAACTAAAGCAATAAAGCACCTTCCACATCTAAATTTAGTCATAAACTTTAGACTTAAAACAATAGGCGTGAAATCTTCATCCAGCCGCCCTCTGGCCAAATTCTAACATGAAAGGATACAACGTGCTTCACTGGGCCAGTAGAGTGCAATGTTGTCACATATTTTGCAGTTCCACATTTCACAGTGTTTTCCTACATTTAAAAACACAAGCCTGTATTTTACATTTATTTATACAGTTGATAGAATTATATATCAAATTCTATTTGACTAGGCTGGCAGCCTTCGCCCATCTCTCCCCAATCATCACATCTCTTCCCCCCTGGGAACTCAAGCAAGATTTTTCCAATGCCCCTTGAGAAACATTGCTTGAGAGTGTCAGGTCTATCTGGGTGTACCTCACCCCATTCCCTGTCTTGAGAGCCCATCTGCATTGGCATTGCTACTCCCACTGCAGTGCTGCACTGACATATCATATGCTTGCAACCCCAGACTCCATCTTAGCAAAATGGCATTTTGCTGACTGGCTCTGTTTAACCATGTTAGAGGGTTGTGATCTGTCATCACAGTGAATTTTCTTCCATACAGATAAGGCTGAAGTTTTTGTAGTGCCCACACTATGGCTAGACATTTCTTTTCCACTGCTGCATAAAATTCCTCCCTGGGTTGGAGCCTATGACTGAGATAAACCACTGAGTGTTCTTCTCCCTCTGAAGAAATCTGGCTAAATGCAGCCCCCACCCCATAGTTTGAAGCATCCACCTGCACAACAAAGTCTTTGCTGTAGTCTGGACTGGCTAACAAAGGGGGTCCTCCCAAAGCTTCCTTAAGCTTCTGAAATGCCTGCTCACATGCTGGGGTCCACACTACCTTATCTGGCCTGTTCTTCCTTGTTAGGTCTGTGAGGGGAGCAGCCATGGTACTGTAATTGGGAACAACCTTTCTGTAGTACCCTGCTGTCTCCAAGAAAGCTCTCACCGGCTTTTTGGTAACAGATGCAGGTCATGCCTGAATAGCTTCCACTTTGGCAGGTTCTAGCCTTATCTTACCACTCCCCACTCTATTTTCTAGGTAGGAGACCTCTGCCATACCCACCTCATATGGTCAACCCTGCCCTCTGTTGTCTGCCCAGCACCTCCCTGACATGCTGAAGGTGCTCTTGCCAGGAATGGCTGTAGATAGCAATATCATCCATGTAAACAAGGGCAAATCCTCCTGCTCCTGCTAAGATATGATCTACCAGCCTCTGGAAAGTCGCTGGGGCATTCTTCATCCCAAAGGGCATTTTTGTGAACTCATACAAGCCAAAAGGAGTCACAAAGGCTGACTTCTCTCTAGCACTGGGAGTCAATGGCACCTGCCAGTAACCCTTAGTAAGATCAATGGTTATAAGGTACTTAGCCCCACCCAGCTGCTCTAGGGCCTCATCTGTCCCAGGCATAGGGTAAGCATCCGACTCTGTGTGACTATTTAATTTCCTGTAATCCACACAGAACATGTTGCTGCCATCCTTCTTTGGCACCAACACCACTGGTGAGGCCCAGGGACTGTTGGACTCTTGAATCACCCCTAGTTCCAACATCTCCTGTACCTCCTCCTTCAGAGTCTGTTTGACTCTCTCAGGCACCCTACTCTATAAGGGGCCTGCCTGATGGGCCTTTGGAGTCCTGCATCCACCTGGTGCTGCACTAGGTGGGTGCTCCCTGGTTTCCTGGTGAACATGCCCCCAAACTCCTGCAACACTGCTCAGATTTCTCAAACCTGGGTAGGAGATAGCTGCTAGGAAATTGCTACCCCTTCCACCGAGGTGTCAGCCTGAGCCTCACTGAGAAGATCAGTCCCCAGATCTCCCTCAGACTCCTCCTGCAATCCACTGCTAATGCTTAGCACAAGGACCTCCCTATCATGGTAAGGTTTCATCATGTTAACATGGTACACTTTCTGCCCCTGCCATCTGCCTAACACTTCCACCATGTAGTTAACAGCACTTACCTTTCTTACCACCTTGTAGGGTCCCTCCCAAGCTTGTTGTGTCTGACAGGAATGAGAACCATCACCTGCTGCCCTACAGCATACACTCTAGCTCGAGCATTCCTATCATACCACACCTTTTTCTGTTGTTGGGTTTCTGCCAGGTTCTCCTGGGTCAAGCCCATGAGTTCCTCGAGCCTTGTCCTGAGGATCAGGACATATGCCACAACAGACTCCTTGTGAGACTCACACTCACCTTCCCACTCATCTCAAATTAAATCTAGAGGTCCCCTCACCCTATGCCCATACAGCAACTCAAATGGTGAAAAACCTGTGGATTCCTGAGGAACCTGTCTGTAAGCAAACAACAGATGGGCAAACATTTGTCCCACTCCCTCTTAAACTGATCTGCAAATGCCCTTAGCATGGACTTGATTGTAGAGTTTAACCTCTCAACAAGACAATTATTCTGGGGATGGTAGGGAGTGGTCTTCATGTGCTTTACTCTACAGGACCACCACAGACAAGCCAGTAGGTCTGACATAAAATTGGAACCTCTGTCAGACAGTATTTCCTTTGGGAAACCTACCCTGCTGAAAATCTCTAGCAAAGCATTTACCACCTTCTCGGCCTCAATGGAGGACAAAGCCACTGCCTCAGGGTATCGTGCAGCATAATCTAAAATAACTAGGATATACATTTTTCCCTGTGGAACTTCAGGTACTCAGAGGACCCACAATATCCATAGCTACCCTCTGAAATGGCCCTCAATCACAGGTAAAGGCATAAACGGAGCTCTCAACCTGTCTCCTGCCTTGCCTACCTTTTGGCACTGCTCACAGGTCCTGCAGTACCCTGTTACATCTCTGGAAATTTCAGGCCAACAGAAGTTTTGCATAATACACCTCTTTGTACATTTTATGCCCATATGACCTGCAAACGGAATGTCATGGGCCATGGCTATAAGCACCAGACAGTAAGCTCTAGGCACTGCCAACTGCTGTACTCCCTCATCTTCTTGCCCTCCCTCAGGGGTCCACTCTCTGAACAGTAACCCTTTGTTCCAGTATACAGATTCCCCCTTCCCTTGAGAATCAAGTGCCTCCCTATCTACCTGCCTCAGACCTTGCAATGTAGGGACTGAGAGCTGAGCCTGTCTCAAGTCTCTCTTTGTAACCCTTCCCATCTCCCCTAACACAGGAAGTCTGGCGGTGCCTCACTGTCAGCCTGGGTACTACTACTCACCTCTACCTTTGCAGTTACCCTGTCCAAGGGAACATCAGTACCCACAAGCAGCTGTGGGTCACATTCAGTCTCACTGCTACAGCATAGCTCACTCCCTGAAGTAACCATCTCAGCAGTCCTGGCTGCAAGTATGCAGTCTGTCTGGGTCTCCCCAGGCTACCAGAACCACATGCTTGTCTCCTAGCCTCACTGCATTTAACTGTGTAAGTACATAGTACTGCCTCATCCAAATACTTCACTCTTAGGACATCTGCAGGATGGTAGTTCCATACTCCTGTTGTCTCAAGACAACCCAATATTGGCATTTTGTCTTTACCACTTACTGGCTCTCTCACCTTTGGTTCCCCACCTTGCCTCCATAGACACCTGTATGCTACATGGCCCCACTGGTTGCATTCAAAACATTTAACCCTAGCTCCTGGACATATACCTGGACTAGTGGCTTCCCCTGCTACTGGTGGATTCTGTTGGGGCAGTCTGTGCTGCCCACCATGGGTTCCTTTAGTCTCATGAGCAGTACTGGGGGTCCCTTTCCTGTGTAGGGTTGCCCTGCTTGCTAGGTATAGGTCTCCCTTCTTCCCCAACTCCTCTGAAGTAGTACACTGTCTATCAGCTAACCAGATCCTCATGTCTTCAGGCAAAGTGTTAAGGGCTTGTTCCCTTACCAAAAGGTCTGCCAGCCCTTCAAAAGTGGTGACCTAACATCCACTCACCCAGCTATGAAAATAAGTGCTCAGTTCAACAACATATTCACATACATTTTCATCTGCCTTGCGTCTATGCTCACAAACCTTTTTCCTATACATTTCAGGTGTTAGCTTAAAACATTCTAACAAATGTATTTTTACAGCAGTATAATCAAAACAGTCAGTGTCATGCATTTTCATTTTTGCTAAAGAAGTTACAGCTTTACCATGGAGTAAGGGGGTCAGGAACCATATCCAGAACCTTTGGTCAACTTCAAACTGTATACATACTCACTTAAACATATGAATGAAGCTATCAAAATTATCCCCCTCTTTAATCTGTGGAAGAAATGATTGACCTTTTGTGCTTCTGGGGTCTGGTTACTCCCTTCCCCATTACCTCCATGACTCTGGCAAAGAGTCAGAATTTCCCTCTCATGCTTTCTCTGCCATTCCTCTTCTTCAGCTTCTAGGCTCCTCATTCTCTCAGCTGCTTCCAGTTCCTTATGCCTGGCCTCCAACTCAAGTCTCTTTAGCTCCAGCTGGATTTTTAGGTCCACTGCAGAAAGGTTGAGTTGTCCATTCTCCGAGAATATTGTATCTCCACTGTCAGTCTGATTATCCTCCAGGCTGCTGTTTTCTGATGCAGCTGTAACCAATACTGCAATCAGGTCTGCCTTAGTCAGGTTTCCATGCACCAGCCCCCTAGCCTGGCACATCTCCACCAGCTGCCTCCTTGTCAGCTTTCCATACTCTTCTGCTGACATGCTGCCTGCTCACCCTAACACTAAGCTAACAAAAGAAATAAACAATTGTGATCTGAACTCTTGGTATACACTGTGTGGCTGTTTTAGAGTACAAAACACTTTTAGAGATCACTGTACATAAGCTACAGGAATTCGCTCTACCCACACCACTACAAGACAATTAGTATGTGAAGTAGATCCCACCACTGCCAAACACTTGTGTCGACCGTGCCCTGGCCCAGCAATCAAGGAGCCTCAATTCTCACCTCTAACACCAGGGAGGTCATCTCCTAGAGGAGGAAAGGATAACTAATACACGCAGCAAAGTACAATTTCCCTTAAGTGCACACAGAGATCACAGTCAGCCTGGGGATGGCTGCTCCCTTGCTCACCAGGTCCCCAATAAGACTCCCCACTGGCATAGCTATAGGGTCCAGGTCTCACCCTAACTGGGCAAGCTAGAACCTCCAGTACCCTCTCTGTCCAACCAGTGCTTTGTGTCCCTGCCCAAGTAGCTGACACAACACACACACTTTGAGATAAGTATTTATACAACTTCACAGACACTCCTGGGAAAGGCTGACACAGATTCTCCTGCTGCGCCCCTTTACCCAGAGTATATGGTAGTAATTACTGCCACCACACAGTTGCTTTAAAACTTCAGCTTGGCAAGCTAAGAACTTGGTTATATTCAACTGGACGTATAAGAGAATTTAAGTACCTTTTTATGCACTTTTTTTTTTAAAAAATACAGTATTTAAATTGATTTAAACTGTGTATGAAGGAGTGTTGAAGGAATTTTTAACTGGTTATTCTGCTCTTCAGTAACTTGAACTAAAAGCTAGTGTTGGCTGAATTTTGTTATTTGCTAGTAATTACAGGTGTGGGGTAGCCACATTCATTGATTTCCTGTCCTTGCATATTTAAACTGGTGCATGTGAAATAATTCCTGCTTTAAAACTTCAGCTTGGCAAGCTAAGAACTTGGTTATATTCAACTGGACGTATAAGAGAATTTAAGTACCTTTTTATGCACTTTTTTTAAAAAATACAGTATTTAAATTGATTTAAACTGTGTATGAAAGAGTGTTGAAGGAATTTTTAACTGGTTATTCTGCTCTTCAGTAACTTGAACTAAAAGCTAGTGTTGGCTGAATTTTGTTATTTGCTAGTAATTACAGGTGTGGGGGTAGCCACATTCATTGATTTCCTGTCCTTGCATATTTAAACTGGTGCATGTGAAATAATTCCTGCTTTAAAACTTCAGCTTGGCAAGCTAAGAACTTGGTTATATTCAACTGGACGTATAAGAGAATTTAAGTACCTTTTTATGCACTTTTTTTTTTTAAAAATACAGTATTTAAATTGATTTAAACTGTGTATGAAGGAGTGTTGAAGGAATTTTTAACTGGTTATTCTGCTCTTCAGTAACTTGAACTAAAAGCTAGTGTTGGCTGAATTTTGTTATTTGCTAGTAATTACAGGTGTGGGGGTAGCCACATTCATTGATTTCCTGTCCTTGCATATTTAAACTGGTGCATGTGAAATAATTCCTGCTTTAAAACTTCAGCTTGGCAAGCTAAGAACTTGGTTATATTCAACTGGACGTATAAGAGAATTTAAGTACCTTTTATGCACTTTTTTTTAAAAATACAGTATTTAAATTGATTTAAACTGTGTATGAAGGAGTGTTGAAGGAATTTTTAACTGGTTATTCTGCTCTTCAGTAACTTGAACTAAAAGCTAGTGTTGGCTGAATTTTGTTATTTGCTAGTAATTACAGGTGTGGGGGTAGCCACATTCATTGATTTCCTGTCCTTGCATATTTAAACTGGTGCATGTGAAATAATTCCTGCTTTAAAACTTCAGCTTGGCAAGCTAAGAACTTGGTTATATTCAACTGGACGTATAAGAGAATTTAAGTACCTTTTATGCACTTTTTTTTTAAAAAATACAGTATTTAAATTGATTTAAACTGTGTATGAAGGAGTGTTGAAGGAATTTTTAACTGGTTATTCTGCTCTTCAGTAACTTGAACTAAAAGCTAGTGTTGGCTGAATTTTGTTATTTGCTAGTAATTACAGGTGTGGGGGTAGCCACATTCATTGATTTCCTGTCCTTGCATATTTAAACTGGTGCATGTGAAATAATTCCTGCTTTAAAACTTCAGCTTGGCAAGCTAAGAACTTGGTTATATTCAACTGGACGTATAAGAGAATTTAAGTACCTTTTTATGCACTTTTTTTTTTTAAAAAATACAGTATTTAAATTGATTTAAACTGTGTATGAAGGAGTGTTGAAGGAATTTTTAACTGGTTATTCTGCTCTTCAGTAACTTGAACTAAAAGCTAGTGTTGGCTGAATTTTGTTATTTGCTAGTAATTACAGGTGTGGGGGTAGCCACATTCATTGATTTCCTGTCCTTGCATATTTAAACTGGTGCATGTGAAATAATTCCTGCTTTAAAACCTCAGCTTGGCAAGCTAAGAACTTGGTTATATTCAACTGGACGTATAAGAGAATTTAAGTACCTTTTTATGCACTTTTTTTTAAAAATACAGTATTTAAATTGATTTAAACTGTGTATGAAGGAGTGTTGAAGGAATTTTTAACTGGTTATTCTGCTCTTCAGTAACTTGAACTAAAAGCTAGTGTTGGCTGAATTTTGTTATTTGCTAGTAATTACAGGTGTGGGGTAGCCACATTCATTGATTTCCTGTCCTTGCATATTTAAACTGGTGCATGTGAAATAATTCCTGCTTTAAAACTTCAGCTTGGCAAGCTAAGAACTTGGTTATATTCAACTGGACGTATAAGAGAATTTAAGTACCTTTTTATGCACTTTTTTTTAAAAATACAGTATTTAAATTGATTTAAACTGTGTATGAAGGAGTGTTGAAGGAATTTTTAACTGGTTATTCTGCTCTTCAGTAACTTGAACTAAAAGCTAGTGTTGGCTGAATTTTGTTATTTGCTAGTAATTACAGGTGTGGGGGTAGCCACATTCATTGATTTCCTGTCCTTGCATATTTAAACTGGTGCATGTGAAATAATTCCTGCTTTAAAACTTCAGCTTGGCAAGCTAAGAACTTGGTTATATTCAACTGGACGTATAAGAGAATTTAAGTACCTTTTATGCACTTTTTTTTTAAAAATACAGTATTTAAATTGATTTAAACTGTGTATGAAGGAGTGTTGAAGGAATTTTTAACTGGTTATTCTGCTCTTCAGTAACTTGAACTAAAAGCTAGTGTTGGCTGAATTTTGTTATTTGCTAGTAATTACAGGTGTGGGGGTAGCCACATTCATTTATTTCCTGTCCTTGCATATTTAAACTGGTGCATGTGAAATAATTCCTGCTTTAAAACTTCAGCTTGGCAAGCTAAGAACTTGGTTATATTCAACTGGACGTATAAGAGAATTTAAGTACCGTTTTATGCACTTTTTTTTAAAAATACAGTATTTAAATTGATTTAAACTGTGTATGAAGGAGTGTTGAAGGAATTTTTAACTGGTTATTCTGCTCTTCAGTAACTTGAACTAAAAGCTAGTGTTGGCTGAATTTTGTTATTTGCTAGTAATTACAGGTGTGGGGGTAGCCACATTCATTGATTTCCTGTCCTTGCATATTTAAACTGGTGCATGTGAAATAATTCCTGCTTTAAAACTTCAGCTTGGCAAGCTAAGAACTTGGTTATATTCAACTGGACGTATAAGAGAATTTAAGTACCTTTTTATGCACTTTTTTTTAAAAATACAGTATTTAAATTGATTTAAACTGTGTATGAAGGAGTGTTGAAGGAATTTTTAACTGGTTATTCTGCTCTTCAGTAACTTGAACTAAAAGCTAGTGTTGGCTGAATTTTGTTATTTGCTAGTAATTACAGGTGTGGGGGTAGCCACATTCATTGATTTCCTGTCCTTGCATATTTAAACTGGTGCATGTGAAATAATTCCTGCTTTAAAACTTCAGCTTGGCAAGCTAAGAACTTGGTTATATTCAACTGGACGTATAAGAGAATTTAAGTACCTTTTTATGCACTTTTTTTTAAAAATACAGTATTTAAATTGATTTAAACTGTGTATGAAGGAGTGTTGAAGGAATTTTTAACTGGTTATTCTGCTCTTCAGTAACTTGAACTAAAAGCTAGTGTTGGCTGAATTTTGTTATTTGCTAGTAATTACAGGTGTGGGGGTAGCCACATTCATTGATTTCCTGTCCTTGCATATTTAAACTGGTGCATGTGAAATAATTCCTGCTTTAAAACTTCAGCTTGGCAAGCTAAGAACTTGGTTATATTCAACTGGACGTATAAGAGAATTTAAGTACCTTTTATGCACTTTTTTTTAAAAATACAGTATTTAAATTGATTTAAACTGTGTATGAAGGAGTGTTGAAGGAATTTTTAACTGGTTATTCTGCTCTTCAGTAACTTGAACTAAAAGCTAGTGTTGGCTGAATTTTGTTATTTGCTAGTAATTACAGGTGTGGGGTAGCCACATTCATTGATTTCCTGTCCTTGCATATTTAAACTGGTGCATGTGAAATAATTCCTGCTTTAAAACTTCAGCTTGGCAAGCTAAGAACTTGGTTATATTCAACTGGACGTATAAGAGAATTTAAGTACCTTTTATGCACTTTTTTTTTAAAAATACAGTATTTAAATTGATTTAAACTGTGTATGAAGGAGTGTTGAAGGAATTTTTAACTGGTTATTCTGCTCTTCAGTAACTTGAACTAAAAGCTAGTGTTGGCTGAATTTTGTTATTTGCTAGTAATTACAGGTGTGGGGGTAGCCACATTCATTGATTTCCTGTCCTTGCATATTTAAACTGGTGCATGTGAAATAATTCCTGCTTTAAAACTTCAGCTTGGCAAGCTAAGAACTTGGTTATATTCAACTGGACGTATAAGAGAATTTAAGTACCTTTTATGCACTTTTTTTTAAAAATACAGTATTTAAATTGATTTAAACTGTGTATGAAGGAGTGTTGAAGGAATTTTTAACTGGTTATTCTGCTCTTCAGTAACTTGAACTAAAAGCTAGTGTTGGCTGAATTTTGTTATTTGCTAGTAATTACAGGTGTGGGGGTAGCCACATTCATTGATTTCCTGTCCTTGCATATTTAAACTGGTGCATGTGAAATAATTCCTGCTTTAAAACTTCAGCTTGGCAAGCTAAGAACTTGGTTATATTCAACTGGACATATAAGAGAATTTAAGTACCTTTTCTGCACTTTTTTTTAAAAATACAGTATTTAAATTGATTTAAACTGTGTATGAAGGAGTGTTGAAGGAATTTTTAACTGGTTATTCTGCTCTTCAGTAACTTGAACTAAAAGCTAGTGTTGGCTGAATTTTGTTATTTGCTAGTAATTACAGGTGTGGGGGTAGCCACATTCATTGATTTCCTGTCCTTGCATATTTAAACTGGTGCATGTGAAATAATTCCTGCTTTAAAACTTCAGCTTGGCAAGCTAAGAACTTGGTTATATTCAACTGGACGTATAAGAGAATTTAAGTACCTTTTTATGCACTTTTTTTTAAAAATACAGTATTTAAATTGATTTAAACTGTGTATGAAGGAGTGTTGAAGGAATTTTTAACTGGTTATTCTGCTCTTCAGTAACTTGAACTAAAAGCTAGTGTTGGCTGAATTTTGTTATTTGCTAGTAATTACAGGTGTGGGGGTAGCCACATTCATTGATTTCCTGTCCTTGCATATTTAAACTGGTGCATGTGAAATAATTCCTGCTTTAAAACTTCAGCTTGGCAAGCTAAGAACTTGGTTATATTCAACTGGACGTATAAGAGAATTTAAGTACCTTTTATGCACTTTTTTTTAAAAATACAGTATTTAAATTGATTTAAACTGTGTATGAAGGAGTGTTGAAGGAATTTTTAACTGGTTATTCTGCTCTTCAGTAACTTGAACTAAAAGCTAGTGTTGGCTGAATTTTGTTATTTGCTAGTAATTACAGGTGTGGGGGTAGCCACATTCATTGATTTCCTGTCCTTGCATATTTAAACTGGTGCATGTGAAATAATTCCTGCTTTAAAACTTCAGCTTGGCAAGCTAAGAACTTGGTTATATTCAACTGGACGTATAAGAGAATTTAAGTACCTTTTATGCACTTTTTTTTAAAAATACAGTATTTAAATTGATTTAAACTGTGTATGAAGGAGTGTTGAAGGAATTTTTAACTGGTTATTCTGCTCTTCAGTAACTTGAACTAAAAGCTAGTGTTGGCTGAATTTTGTTATTTGCTAGTAATTACAGGTGTGGGGTAGCCACATTCATTGATTTCCTGTCCTTGCATATTTAAACTGGTGCATGTGAAATAATTCCTGCTTTAAAACTTCAGCTTGGCAAGCTAAGAACTTGGTTATATTCAACTGGACGTATAAGAGAATTTAAGTACCTTTTATGCACTTTTTTTTTAAAAATACAGTATTTAAATTGATTTAAACTGTGTATGAAGGAGTGTTGAAGGAATTTTTAACTGGTTATTCTGCTCTTCAGTAACTTGAACTAAAAGCTAGTGTTGGCTGAATTTTGTTATTTGCTAGTAATTACAGGTGTGGGGGTAGCCACATTCATTGATTTCCTGTCCTTGCATATTTAAACTGGTGCATGTGAAATAATTCCTGCTTTAAAACTTCAGCTTGGCAAGCTAAGAACTTGGTTATATTCAACTGGACGTATAAGAGAATTTAAGTACCTTTTATGCACTTTTTTTTAAAAATACAGTATTTAAATTGATTTAAACTGTGTATGAAGGAGTGTTGAAGGAATTTTTAACTGGTTATTCTGCTCTTCAGTAACTTGAACTAAAAGCTAGTGTTGGCTGAATTTTGTTATTTGCTAGTAATTACAGGTGTGGGGGTAGCCACATTCATTGATTTCCTGTCCTTGCATATTTAAACTGGTGCATGTGAAATAATTCCTGCTTTAAAACTTCAGCTTGGCAAGCTAAGAACTTGGTTATATTCAACTGGACGTATAAGAGAATTTAAGTACCTTTTATGCACTTTTTTTTTAAAAATACAGTATTTAAATTGATTTAAACTGTGTATGAAGGAGTGTTGAAGGAATTTTTAACTGGTTATTCTGCTCTTCAGTAACTTGAACTAAAAGCTAGTGTTGGCTGAATTTTGTTATTTGCTAGTAATTACAGGTGTGGGGGTAGCCACATTCATTGATTTCCTGTCCTTGCATATTTAAACTGGTGCATGTGAAATAATTCCTGCTTTAAAACTTCAGCTTGGCAAGCTAAGAACTTGGTTATATTCAACTGGACGTATAAGAGAATTTAAGTACCTTTTTATGCACTTTTTTTTTAAAAATACAGTATTTAAATTGATTTAAACTGTGTATGAAGGAGTGTTGAAGGAATTTTTTAACTGGTTATTCTGCTCTTCAGTAACTTGAACTAAAAGCTAGTGTTGGCTGAATTTTGTTATTTGCTAGTAATTACAGGTGTGGGGGTAGCCACATTCATTGATTTCCTGTCCTTGCATATTTAAACTGGTGCATGTGAAATAATTCCTGCTTTAAAACTTCAGCTTGGCAAGCTAAGAACTTGGTTATATTCAACTGGACGTATAAGAGAATTTAAGTACCTTTTTATGCACTTTTTTTTTTAAAAAATACAGTATTTAAATTGATTTAAACTGTGTATGAAGGAGTGTTGAAGGAATTTTTAACTGGTTATTCTGCTCTTCAGTAACTTGAACTAAAAGCTAGTGTTGGCTGAATTTTGTTATTTGCTAGTAATTACAGGTGTGGGGGTAGCCACATTCATTGA
Source organism: Protopterus annectens (assembly GCF_019279795.1). Classification (NCBI taxonomy): domain Eukaryota; kingdom Metazoa; phylum Chordata; order Ceratodontiformes; family Protopteridae; genus Protopterus; species Protopterus annectens. The sequence goes on from NC_056725.1 coordinate 1,922,823,623, forward strand.
TTTCCTGTCCTTGCATATTTAAACTGGTGCATGTGAAATAATTCCTGCTTTAAAACTTCAGCTTGGCAAGCTAAGAACTTGGTTATATTCAACTGGACGTATAAGAGAATTTAAGTACCTTTTTATGCACTTTTTTTTAAAAAAATACAGTATTTAAATTGATTTAAACTGTGTATGAAGGAGTGTTGAAGGAATTTTAACTGGTTATTCTGCTCTTCAGTAACTTGAACTAAAAGCTAGTGTTGGCTGAATTTTGTTATTTGCTAGTAATTACAGGTGTGGGGGTAGCCACATTCATTGATTTCCTGTCCTTGCATATTTAAACTGGTGCATGTGAAATAATTCCTGCTTTAAAACTTCAGCTTGGCAAGCTAAGAACTTGGTTATATTCAACTGGACGTATAAGAGAATTTAAGTACCTTTTATGCACTTTTTTTTTAAAAATACAGTATTTAAATTGATTTAAACTGTGTATGAAGGAGTGTTGAAGGAATTTTTAACTGGTTATTCTGCTCTTCAGTAACTTGAACTAAAAGCTAGTGTTGGCTGAATTTTGTTATTTGCTAGTAATTACAGGTGTGGGGGTAGCCACATTCATTGATTTCCTGTCCTTGCATATTTAAACTGGTGCATGTGAAATAATTCCTGCTTTAAAACTTCAGCTTGGCAAGCTAAGAACTTGGTTATATTCAACTGGACGTATAAGAGAATTTAAGTACCTTTTATGCACTTTTTTTTAAAAATACAGTATTTAAATTGATTTAAACTGTGTATGAAGGAGTGTTGAAGGAATTTTTAACTGGTTATTCTGCTCTTCAGTAACTTGAACTAAAAGCTAGTGTTGGCTGAATTTTGTTATTTGCTAGTAATTACAGGTGTGGGGTAGCCACATTCATTGATTTCCTGTCCTTGCATATTTAAACTGGTGCATGTGAAATAATTCCTGCTTTAAAACTTCAGCTTGGCAAGCTAAGAACTTGGTTATATTCAACTGGACGTATAAGAGAATTTAAGTACCTTTTTATGCACTTTTTTTTAAAAATACAGTATTTAAATTGATTTAAACTGTGTATGAAGGAGTGTTGAAGGAATTTTTAACTGGTTATTCTGCTCTTCAGTAACTTGAACTAAAAGCTAGTGTTGGCTGAATTTTGTTATTTGCTAGTAATTACAGGTGTGGGGGTAGCCACATTCATTGATTTCCTGTCCTTGCATATTTAAACTGGTGCATGTGAAATAATTCCTGCTTTAAAACTTCAGCTTGGCAAGCTAAGAACTTGGTTATATTCAACTGGACGTATAAGAGAATTTAAGTACCTTTTATGCACTTTTTTTTAAAAATACAGTATTTAAATTGATTTAAACTGTGTATGAAGGAGTGTTGAAGGAATTTTTAACTGGTTATTCTGCTCTTCAGTAACTTGAACTAAAAGCTAGTGTTGGCTGAATTTTGTTATTTGCTAGTAATTACAGGTGTGGGGTAGCCACATTCATTGATTTCCTGTCCTTGCATATTTAAACTGGTGCATGTGAAATAATTCCTGCTTTAAAACTTCAGCTTGGCAAGCTAAGAACTTGGTTATATTCAACTGGACGTATAAGAGAATTTAAGTACCTTTTTATGCACTTTTTTTTTAAAAATACAGTATTTAAATTGATTTAAACTGTGTATGAAGGAGTGTTGAAGGAATTTTTAACTGGTTATTCTGCTCTTCAGTAACTTGAACTAAAAGCTAGTGTTGGCTGAATTTTGTTATTTGCTAGTAATTACAGGTGTGGGGGTAGCCACATTCATTGATTTCCTGTCCTTGCATATTTAAACTGGTGCATGTGAAATAATTCCTGCTTTAAAACTTCAGCTTGGCAAGCTAAGAACTTGGTTATATTCAACTGGACGTATAAGAGAATTTAAGTACCTTTTTATGCACTTTTTTTTAAAAATACAGTATTTAAATTGATTTAAACTGTGTATGAAGGAGTGTTGAAGGAATTTTAACTGGTTATTCTGCTCTTCAGTAACTTGAACTAAAAGCTAGTGTTGGCTGAATTTTGTTATTTGCTAGTAATTACAGGTGTGGGGTAGCCACATTCATTGATTTCCTGTCCTTGCATATTTAAACTGGTGCATGTGAAATAATTCCTGCTTTAAAACTTCAGCTTGGCAAGCTAAGAACTTGGTTATATTCAACTGGACGTATAAGAGAATTTAAGTACCTTTTATGCACTTTTTTTAAAAATACAGTATTTAAATTGATTTAAACTGTGTATGAAGGAGTGTTGAAGGAATTTTTAACTGGTTATTCTGCTCTTCAGTAACTTGAACTAAAAGCTAGTGTTGGCTGAATTTTGTTATTTGCTAGTAATTACAGGTGTGGGGGTAGCCACATTCATTGATTTCCTGTCCTTGCATATTTAAACTGGTGCATGTGAAATAATTCCTGCTTTAAAACTTCAGCTTGGCAAGCTAAGAACTTGGTTATATTCAACTGGACGTATAAGAGAATTTAAGTACCTTTTATGCACTTTTTTTTTAAAAAATACAGTATTTAAATTGATTTAAACTGTGTATGAAGGAGTGTTGAAGGAATTTTTAACTGGTTATTCTGCTCTTCAGTAACTTGAACTAAAAGCTAGTGTTGGCTGAATTTTGTTATTTGCTAGTAATTACAGGTGTGGGGGTAGCCACATTCATTGATTTCCTGTCCTTGCATATTTAAACTGGTGCATGTGAAATAATTCCTGCTTTAAAACTTCAGCTTGGCAAGCTAAGAACTTGGTTATATTCAACTGGACGTATAAGAGAATTTAAGTACCTTTTTATGCACTTTTTTTTAAAAATACAGTATTTAAATTGATTTAAACTGTGTATGAAGGAGTGTTGAAGGAATTTTTAACTGGTTATTCTGCTCTTCAGTAACTTGAACTAAAAGCTAGTGTTGGCTGAATTTTGTTATTTGCTAGTAATTACAGGTGTGGGGGTAGCCACATTCATTGATTTCCTGTCCTTGCATATTTAAACTGGTGCATGTGAAATAATTCCTGCTTTAAAACTTCAGCTTGGCAAGCTAAGAACTTGGTTATATTCAACTGGACGTATAAGAGAATTTAAGTACCTTTTATGCACTTTTTTTAAAAATACAGTATTTAAATTGATTTAAACTGTGTATGAAGGAGTGTTGAAGGAATTTTTAACTGGTTATTCTGCTCTTCAGTAACTTGAACTAAAAGCTAGTGTTGGCTGAATTTTGTTATTTGCTAGTAATTACAGGTGTGGGGTAGCCACATTCATTGATTTCCTGTCCTTGCATATTTAAACTGGTGCATGTGAAATAATTCCTGCTTTAAAACTTCAGCTTGGCAAGCTAAGAACTTGGTTATATTCAACTGGACGTATAAGAGAATTTAAGTACCTTTTATGCACTTTTTTTTTAAAAATACAGTATTTAAATTGATTTAAACTGTGTATGAAGGAGTGTTGAAGGAATTTTTAACTGGTTATTCTGCTCTTCAGTTATTCCCACCCACCCGCCCTGTTTTTGTTTTGGTGTTAATCTTAGTGGCATTGAAACTGCCCGCCCCTCAGCCTGCCTCTGGGCCCATCTCATTTGCTCACTCAACTGAGTGCAGTGAGATCATATTCTGATTTCAGGCACTCCTACTGTGTACAAAGAGAGCATCTGGGAAATAGAAAAAAAAAAATTAAGCTTATTTCCTGCCTTTCTTGTTAAGTGGTACAGACTATTTGTAGGCTTCTGAGCCCCCAAGCCCTTATGTGTTTGAGGGAAGCCTTCTAGCTTGTTTTTTTTTTTCTTGTAACTAGCCAGTTTTCTAGTTTCAGCACTCAAATCTGTTTCTTTGATCTCAGCACTTGTTCAGAAAAAAAAAAAAAAAAAAAAATTTCATCTGCTTTTACTGTACTTGTGTTTTTACCTACTTCTTTTTACTTTTGCATCATCTTAAAATACTCAATTGTATTTATTACTGCTTGGTGTAACTCATTCTAAGCCTTTTGGTTTAAACACTTGGGCTTCGGACCAGTTAGTTGTTTTGCACTGAGAGGTTTGTGGCAGAACAGGTAGCTTACATCCTTCTAGGTTGAGAACTGCTGATTGAGGGCCCAGTGTCTGTTATTCTAAAAGTGTATTAATTCTGGTTTAAGCACTTGGGCTTTCAAGCCAGTTATTTTACATTAAGAGGGTTCGTGGTCTGCACTCTTGTGGGAGGAGAGGCTGGACTCTGCCCTTCTGAGCTGGGAATTTCTGGTTAAAGGCTTATAGTGCATGCATATCTGAACTGTTTCTTACTGAAGTTGGTGCGCCTTGTTTGCTGTGGCATAGACTGGATTCGGGCCTGCTGGATCTAGCTTTGTTTGTGTAACTTGAGCACTAATCCAGACATTCTCTAAAGTATTCAATGGTATTTATTACTGCTTGGTTGTAACTTGATTAAAGTGTAGCTATCATTCAAGTCTTTTGGATTAAGCACTTGGGCTTCAGACCAGTTGTTTTACATTAGGAAGGTTTGTGGCAAGCACTGTGGTGGCAGGACAGGTAGCTTTCATCCTTCTAAGTTGGGAACTGCTGATTGAGAGCCCAGTGTCCAAGTGTATTAGTTCTGGTTTAGGCACTTGGGCTTCAGGCCAGTTATTTTACATTAAGAAGGTTCGTGGTCTGCACTCTTGTGGGAGAAGAGGCTGGACTCTGCCCTTCTGAGCTGGGAATTTTCTGGTTAAAGGTTTATAGTGCCTGAATATTTGAACTGTATCTTACTGAAATTGGTTCACCTTGTTTGCTCTAGCATAGACTAGATCCAGGCCTACTGAATCTAGCTTTGTTTATATACTTGTTGTTTGTTTACTTGTTATTTCCCTGGAAGCTAATTCACCTAATACGCAACTTCTCAGCGCTTCTGTGGATCACTAGTGATATCTGCATTGCTTACTGTACTTATTTCCTTGTTTCACTTGAAAGAAAGTTACTGTTTGTCGTTTTTGCATTTAGTTACTTGTATCACATTGCACTCAAGTTACCTGGCACTTGCTCACTAAAGCAATTATATGTCAGCACTAAAAATTAAAAGCACTACACCCTCACTCCCCACTGGCCCTTGTTTTCAATTAAGGATTTCCCAATATTATTCTAGCATGTCCAAAGGTCAGTTGTCAATCTCCTCTCCAGTCCAGCTGGTGAATCTGGGAATCTTGAGGCAATGTTATAACTGCCTCATGTACACAGACAACCCTCTCCTCCTCCCACATAACACAAATACTTGCGAGAGATGCAGCTATTTAGCCAAACTGGAGGCTGAGCTCTCTCAACAAAGGACTGGCAAGACCAGACAGGAGGAGAAGGCAACTACACACACCACAAAACCAGCCTCACATAATGCTACCACTCCACTGAATCAAACACATAAACACACAAAGACATACTCGGAGGCTCTGAGTAAAAATTTACCTAAACAGCAGAGGCCTCCAAAGCAGACACCCAAACAACTGCTACCTCAAGACACCCCACAAGCAACACATAAACCACAAAAGCAGTGTGCAAAGCAGTCACAGCCCTTAAGGCCAAATACAACACCAAACATACTTGTCATAGGTGACTCCATAGTCAGACACACTGACGTCCCACTCACCAGGCTGAACAAGGAGAGGGTCACAGTAAGCTGCCTATCGGGCTAGAATCCGCCACATAACACAAGCACTCGGGTCACTCCACAGCAAGTACAAATATGACACAGTCATTGTCCATGCTGGTGTGAACGACCTGAGACGCACCTCCCTGGACTGCATGAAAAGAGACATAGAGGAGCTCTCTGATTATGTAGCCCAGGCAGGTATGACCCTAACCCTGAGCAGTATCCTTCCTTCACCAAGAATGATGCCACAATATAGAGACAAGATGATCAGCTTTAACAATTGGCTTAATGTCTGGTGTCATTCAAAGGGGATCCAGTGTCTGTCTGCCTGGGATGACATGCTTGACAAGCCACGCTGCTTTGCAAGGGACGGCTTGCACCTGTCACCCTGGGATTCCGGATATTGGCTAAGGCTCTTGCCACCCCATAGTGCCTTTTTAGGCAAGGCTCAAATTCTAAACCTACCACCCTAGAAAACAAAAATGGGAAGAAATTGAGGGTAATGCTGCTCAATGCCAGAAGTCTAAATCTCAAAATGCACGCACTCGAGGCCCTTCTCAGTATGGAGAACATCGATGTCTGTGCTGTAACTGAAACCTGGTTCAAGGCTCCTGAGAGCACCCGGCACTATTAGGTTTTACCTCATATCATGCGTTCCGGCCCCAAAACCCGGACCACTCCACAAAAGGAGGGTGTATCCATATTCATAAAGGATACTCACACCTCCAGGTTGGTGGCAACGCATGAAGCTTGAAACCATCCAGGTGCAACTAACAATAGGCAAAACTGCTCTACAAATTGTAGCATGCTACAGGCCACCCTCTCAAACTCAGGAACCCCACACAGCCTTCCTGAAGACACTGGAGGGTATAAATGTATCTCCAAACACCATCATATTGGGTGACTTCAACTACCCGAATATAGACTGGGAACATTACTCAAGCCCTAACTTTCTAGCCCAACGGTTCCTGGAGTTCATAAATTCAAATGCCATGGAACAGCTAGTCACTGTTCCCATGAGAGGAGAAAATATACTAGATCTCATTGTCACAAACATGGGGACAAAATGCTCCACACCGAAGTATATCCCTCATTGGTGAGATCTGATCATAAACTAATCTCACTGGAAATCCACATCCCCCACCCCAAACAAAAGACCATAGTGAAGAACTTCTCTAAAGCAAACTTCACACTACTCAAGACTGGTGTGGTATCCTTCAAGGCCCCTGAGTCAGAGGAAACCACAACCCAAGCTGCGGAAGCCCTTACAAATGCCTTCTATGAACACCTCCAGGACTGCATGGATCAGGCAATCCCAAATAAAACCAAGACTCTTTCCACAAAGGGCAAACGTCCAGTCTGGTGGACCCCAGCCATTAACAAACTTTACAATAAGAGGAGAAAGCTATTACATGATAGAACAAAATCCATAAAAGGGAAGTCACCCCTGATCATTATTAGTAAAAAATACGAGCACTCATAAAATCAACTAAGGCCAATTTTGAGAGAAAAATTGCCATGGATTCAAAGGACAATCATAAGGCCTTTTTCAGCTATGTTAGGAACCTGGGTGGAAACTCACAGATATGCTCAGAATTAGTCCAAAATGATACAAAAATCACTGAACCCACAGACATTGCCAACATACTGGCAGACAGGTTCAGTGCAAACTTCACCCCTCTCCCCTAAAGGAGAGATAACTATCCCAGCCGAGTGTAGCCTCCCGGACATCTCAAATGCAGGTGAAAGCTGCTCTCTCTAAAGCTAAAAACACAGCATCAATGGGACCGGATGGTGTCCCCGGCTGTGTGCTACACGAGCTAAATGAGGAATTAAACCCGCACATAAGGCAGCTGTTTAATCTCAGCCTTACCACAGGATACGTGCCCAAGGAGTGGCGTGCGGCAACTGTGGTCCCACTCCACAAAGGTGGCGCCTCTACGGACCCTGGTAATTACCGCCCCATAAGCTTAACAAGTCTAGTCTGCAAAGCTATGGAGAGGATCATAATGGAGCTCATAAACAAAGATATAGGGACTTGCAGACATTGGACCCGACCCAGTTTGGCTTTGTCAAGGGAAGATCATGCCTTTTGAACTTGGTCGACTTCTTGAAATAGTCACCAAGGCCATTGATGAGGGAAAGGCAGTCCATACAGCCTACCTTGACCTTGCAAAGGCTTTCGACACAATTCCCCACTCGGGTATTGTAGAAAAACTTACCAGCTTAAATGTAAACCCATATGTCACAAGATGGGTTGCAAACTGGCTTAAGGACAGAACCCACAGGGTTAGAGTTGCTGGCGCTGTGTCAGACTCCAAGCCGGTCACAAGTGGTGTCCCACAGGGCTCGGTCCTTGGCCCCTATTGTTTGGCATCTACTTCTCAGAAGTACAGGCCAACATGGGAGGACTTTGGCTGACAAAGTTTGCAGATGACTGCAAACTGGGTGCCATAGTGGAAAGTGCATCGGACACGGATATCCTTCAGAAGGGACTCACGGAAACAGATAGCTGGTGCCAGAGCCATGGCCTGAAGTTAAACGCCAAAATATGTATAGTCATACCCTTCGGGAAAAACAAGGTAACCCCAAGCTACCATATAGGTGGCAATCCACTAAGCACAGAAGAGGTTATCAGGGACCTGGGGACCCAGGTTGACAGTGGCCTTTCTTTTGACACTCACATTGCTAAAGTGGTTAGAAAGACCTTCTACATTGCCCACCTGATCATGAAGGGATTCACATCCAGATCTAGTGAGGTCATTGTTCCCCTGTACTCTTCACTTATCAGATCAATGATCGAGTACAATGCCCCATTCGGGATGTATCTCACCCGACATCTGCAGAAATTGGAGAGACCCCAAAAGTTCCTCACCAAAAGGATAAAGGGACTCCAAAATCTGTCATATGCTGCCAGATTGAAGAAACTCCAGCTCTATTCAGTCGCATACCGTCTGCTCAGAGGTGACATGTGCCTGACATACAAGGCCATGTCCAACCCGAATTAATGGACATGCTCCACCTCAAAAAATCCAAATCCACCAAAACCACTAGAGCAAGCGACTTAAACCTTAGCACGGATATAAATAGGACGTGCTGGAGGGATAGATTTATCACTCAGAGACTCCCTATGCTGTGGAATAAAATCCCGGTCCATGTGAGGCAGAGCACCTCGCTGACTCTGTTCAAGAGAAATCTAGACCTGTGGATGGGAGATTGTAGGTTTACCCCGGGAATCATCTCTGGGTCACTGCTGGACAGAGGCACAACAAACTAATGGGCACAGTATTTTTTCATATAAGGGGTGGCGTAAGCCACAATAATTTGGGCTAGGCTTATAAATGCCTTAGGGCAGATAGCCTAGTATAAACCTATGAACCTATGAACCTATGAATAATATCAGCTACTAAAAAGCCCTTAAAAGGATGTCCAATTATTACTGTGCAATATTAATATCCAATGGTAATGTGACTATACAGTCTAAGACTTATCAGAGTGGCCTATTACAATAAACTCTATATAAATATGCAATGTACTCTAGAGCTTATCCCTACACAAAACAGCCACAGGTAGAAGGTTTTAAAAATATTTAATGATAAATAATTAAAACACAAGACAAATCTACTACACCACAGAGATATCTAAGAGTTCACAGATCACACTGAAACTTAAAATAATATCATAGGAAAGATCTGATTACCCAGAAAAATACTTAATCTAACTTTCTAATCTTTAGCTAATCTTAAGAGAAAACACAGTGCTACAATCCTACTTACATACATAAAGTGCATAGGCAGTGCTGGTAAGTTAGATGTCCAAGATCAAAATGCTCTAGGTCTCTTGTGAGAAATAGTATTTAAACATTACTAACAAACATGTCTCTAAGGCTCTCCCAAAATTACATCATTTTTGACACATAGATTTTACCAGTATTCATATTGCATCATCTTAACACCTGGTCTGAGTTCTCAGCCACAAACTGCATTATTTAGCAATCTAACACCTCCTCAAAAACTTACAACGATACAAGACATTTCACATGTATATACTAACAGAAACTAAAGCAATAAAGCACCTTCCACATCTAAATTCAAGTCATTACACTTTAGCCTTAAAACAATGGGCATGAAATCTTCATCCAGCCACCCTCGGGCCAAATTCTAACATGAAAGGATACAACATGCTTCACTGGGCCAGTAGAGAGCAATGTTGTCAAATATTTTGCAGTTCCACATTTTACAGTGTTTTCCTACATTTAAAAACACAAGCCTGTATTTTACATTTATTTATACAATTGATAGAATTATATATCAAATTCTATTTGACTAGGCTGGCAGCCTTCTCCCATCTCTCCCCAATCGTCACAACCTGTGTCCTGTTAATTTATTGCTTTAATGCCTATTTCCTGCCATGATCTGGGTTATAGGGAGGATTATTCCCATATTTTATTGAGCATAATTTACCATTTTTATTATACTGTTGGTGTTTGTAATTACCCCTTGCCTTATTGACGAAGGTTTGTTTTTCCTCCTGTTTATTACTTCCTTCCTTTTCCTGTTTACCCTGATTTTTGTAGGGTTTTTGCATATATGCTCTTTTTTGTTTATGATTTACCTGTTTTAAAAACAGTGAATTAACTGTCTGTGGCTGTCTCCTGTTTTTATCATTCCATTGCAGAATTGTCTGCTGTCAAAGGAAAAATATACTTTAAAAATGATCAATACATGGTAGGTTCAGGTTAAGGCACTTTAATATTGCAGCAAGGAGACAAAAACGTGCTAATACAGAGTTTGTCTTACTAGAATCAGGAAATGCAAGCATTTTTATACTTTTTCTAATAAGACATTGCCTACCAAGCTGACGTAGTGAATCACAAGTTTTGTCATCATCATTTCGTAGTGATTATTTTTACAATATTCTGCTTGTACTATCAATTTTTGTGAGAAACTTCCTAGGAAAAACAACGTGGCCTTGGCTACCACCGATTAGATATATGCAATGTTACCATTCAAGGTACTATGGCTAATTCGAGCACAAAGCAAATATAGATTTCTCTAACAGTCCTTTGTCTATGTTATCTCTAACTTCTGCAGCTGTGCATGTTCTCATACTTCGAACAGAGCTGATTGTTTAAAATCATTACATTACAGAATATAGCATTGTTCATTCATTTCTTCCTGACCTAGTAGATAATCACCTGCTTCTCAAGTACATTTCCAAAAGGCATAAACATGAATATTGCTGTGCTAGCAATTACTAGGTCAGAGGGGATCTTGCAAGTTTCAGAAAGCACACTGCAGTTTCATAAAGCATCTTTTAGTCTCAAATGAAACTCAATTGTATATAAAATAGTGCATATAAAATAGAATGAAAAACGTGTTAACTTATTTAGTTTGTAATCAGCATTAAGCACACACATTAATACATATTTTTCTGACATTTCCCCCCTGTTAATACTTTTTAATTCTATTTTCAAAAGAATAACAGTTTGCTTCTTGTCCTAACCTCTTCCATTCAGGATTTGCAGTTAAGAGAGTCATTCAGTTTAAACTTATGAAAGTGTTTCACATTTAAACAATTCTTCAATTTCAGTACTTTGATACAAAGTCTCAGAAACTGATATATCTATAAATTCTTTGATTAACTTTTTCATGCAGGGAAAACCACAACAAATGCATGCTCCTAATAGGAGTAATCCCATACAAATGGCAATCAGGATGTTCATTAGGATGGAACCCCACCCCCAAAACAAATTCTGGAAAAAGTCCGTCAGAGGGTTTGGGCCTGGTTTGGTCATGGTCGACACTTGCTGGATCACCTCAAGATGGTCGTTTATTTCATGCTGGTTGTCAGGAATGTACAAACAGCATTCTTCTTTTATTAAAGCACACGTACCACCTCTCACCGCTAGGGTGACGTCAAGAGCCATGCAGTTCTGAAGCACCACAGTTCTCATAGCATTCAGTTCATCGGTCACTAATTCGAGAGCAGAAAAAGTTGCATTGCTCATAACTTCGAGAAGTTTAGACAGTTTTCTCAGCTCCCAAATCGATTTCACTGTGCCATATGCAGGGGCTATGCCAGCCCATGATATAATGGTGTCACTCAAGTCCATGTGTGTCAGTTTATCTTTGTTTTTTTACGGAGTTATGGTTTCTCCATCCTGCTTCGATTCATCCTACTGGATTCTCAGGTCTCTTAATCGGACTTCTAGGTTTGCTGCTGACCTCTCTGACGTTTCGAATTTTTCCCTGAGGCAAAGCTGGAGTGTGTCGTATGGCTGGAACCAGGTAACCCAAAAAACAACTGCCGGACCAATTCTCAGGTAGCCATTTATATGCTTTTTTCCCACAAACAAAATAACAATTCTCTACTTTTGTATTGATATAAGCTTGCCCTGCATGAAACATTTTCTTATCAATAATAGAAAGCTGTTTTAAAAGAACAGGATTATGCTGTATCTCATCAACACTCTTATGCATCTTTGCAAAATATGCATCATAGTTTGTATCACAAAAGGTTTTAGTCTTGCTAGGTTTAATATAACATTTATAAGAAACAGTCACATTGCAATTGCTCCAACCCACCTGAATAGTGTCATTTTTGTAAAAACATACAATCCCTTTTTGTGTAACAGGTAGGTACAATGCTATTTTGTCTTGTGACTTCACAGGTGAAGTATCAAAAATCAAGTTTTCCCAGGTCTCATTGACCCCTAGGGGGACAGCAGTCATTAATAATCCCCCATGTGCTGTCAGTATAGCTGTGCAAATCCAGCAGTTCGAAACATTGAAAGTCTCAGCATACACATATTTAATTGCCTGGTAAGTGTTAAAGTTTGGATGACAGTCTATGAGTAATGCATCACGTTTGATCAGTTCAACTTTTGTGGCTGGGAAAAGGAAAGGCCACAACAAAAAGATCAATGTTATCAGTATAGCTATCAGAATAATCATGCAAGTTTTCTGAGGTTGTTCTGCATCTCTGTCTACTCTATACCTGGTCATTTTGTTCTCGTTGTACAACAGTAACAAGGTTTTTGTCCAATTCAAAGTTCTTAACCAGTTTACAGTGTGTCAAATGAATCCAGGACGCTCGCTCTGTGATCTTGACTGCAGTGGGTGTCGACAGTAGTACCTGGTATGGCCCTTCCCACTTCGGAGAACTCCAATTCTTTCTCTTCACAACCTTCACCCAGACCCATGCGCCTGGGGCTACTGCTGCTTCCGATGGTCTGGTTTGCTCTTTATCTGAAACAGAATTTAACTGCAAAAGTTTGTTATTCAAAAATCGCCTCATATACCCTGCAAGTGAACTGTCAGCCTCCTGCTCTGCAGGCATGAGAGGTTTCCATTGAGGTGTATAATATGACCTCCTAAACAGAACTTCAAAAGGAGTTAACCCTTTTGCATTTGGAACAGTTCTCATGCTGAACAGTGCCAGAGGTAAACAGTGCACCCAGTTCTTTTGTGTCTCACTAATCAATTTTCTAAGCTTGTTTTTCAAAACCCCATTATGCCTCTCTACTAATCCTGCAGATTGGGGGTGGTATGCGCAATGATTTTTCAGAGAAATCCCGAAATAACGGCTAAGTTGTTGTATAGTATGATTTACAAAGTGTATGCCATTGTCACTATAAATCTTTTCCGGTATGCCAAAGCTAGGAATAATTTCTTTAACAAGGACTTTTGCAACAGTAGCTGCATCTGGATTTTTAGTTGGAAAAGCTTCCACCCATTTGGAAAACATATCTATAATGACAAGGCAGTACTTCTTATTTTCGCATTTGTTCAGCTCTATAAAATCCATACAAATAGTATGGAACAGATACGGTGGTATAGGGAAACTCCCTTGCTTAGGTTTCAATGCCCCTTGTGCATGATGCTTGTTACAAACATGGCATGCTGCACAAAATTTTTTGTGTAATTAGTAAATCCATACATTGTAAACACTCGATTCACTAACTGTACCATCCCCCCTGTTGAGACATGGCACTGCCCATGGCTCAACAAAGCTGCATATCTAAACAAGTTAGATAGTAAAATCGGTTTCTTCTCTTTGGAGATGTACAGTCCCTTCTCAAGGATTGCTCCTCGTTTTATCCACTTTTGTTTTTCTACATTTGTAGTAAGTGTCTGCATTGTTTTTAACATTTCTAAGTCTAAAATCTCAGATGGTTGTAATTCCTCACTCAAAAGAAAAACTTCTGAAGCTGAAGCTGCTTGTTTTGCAGCTGTATCAGCCCTCGCATTACCTTTTGAAATTCTATCCTGTTGCTTGGTATGAGCTACGCATTTGCAAAGAGCTACTTTCTGAGGTAACTGAATAGAGTCAAACAAGTCTAAAATAAATTGCACATGGTTAATTGGTTTACCAGTAGATGTTATCATTCCTCTATTTTTCCACTGCTGCTGTTCACTCTCTTACCTTTTGCTAAGGTACATGCCCTTGTCAAGGCAATCAATTCTGCTGCTTGTGCAGATAAGTTGTGTGGTAAAGACTTTGCTTCTAAAATCTCGGTATCAGAAACTACTGCATACCCCACTATGTTCTGTCCTGTAGGAACCCTCCTGCACGAGCCGTCCACATAGTATGTCACCTCGGCATCATCCAAGGGAACATCTGTGAGATCTTTTCTAGGTAGTGTCTTTTGCTCAATCTCCTGCAGGCAGCAGTGTGGTTTGCCATCTGCAGGGGTTGGGAGCAAGGTTGACGGATTCAAAGTTGTGCATCATTCAATTGTCATATGAGGTTGGCTCAACAGTATAGTCATACAGGAAAGATGTCTAGCAGGAGAAAGATATGCTACTTTTTCTTGCAGTGAAATAATCGCGACTGCATGAGGCACTCTCAATGTGAGAGGGTGGAACAATACTACTGAGGCTGAAGCCTGCACTGCCATTGCAGCTGCGACTACTGCTTGTACACAGTGGGGCAAGGATCGCACCACTGGACCTAGCTGTGATGAATAATAAGCTATGGGGCATTGATTGTCCCCATGCTGTTGTGTTAACACTGATGTCATATAACCTTGCTTACAATCTACAGTTTGAAAAAATCATTTATGATAGTTCGGTAATCCTAAAACTAAGGAGGAAGCTATCAGTTGCTTCAGTTTGCAGAAAGCTGATTCTACTTCTGGTGTCCACTGTAGTAAATCTTGTGCTGCCATCGGCTTTTTGAATATCAAGTTAGTCAGTGGAGCAGATTCCAAGGCATAGTTTGGAATCCAACTCCGACAAAAGTTAGTAGTACCCAGGAAGGACATCATTTCCTTCTTGGTAGTTGGTTTAGGTGCTTGTAATATTGCTGTTTTTCTGTCTTCATCTAATATTCTGCCTTCCTTGGATATTACATATCCCAGGTATTTGACCTGTTTTTTCCAAAGTTGCAGTTTGTTTTTGTTTACCTTGTGTCCTTGAGTGGCTAAAAATTGTAATAATGCTATGGTATCCTCTCTGCATTCTTGCTGGGTGGGGGCTGCCAGCAGAATGTCGTCTACATAAAGTAAAATCTGACTGCCTTTTGGTGGGATAAATCCCACCAGGTTACTTGCCATTTCTTGTGTGAATATTGTTGGACTTTCACAATATCCCTGTGGTAGTCTCGTATATGTATACCGTTTCCCCTGAAATGTAAATGCAAACCAATGTTGGTTGTCAGGGTGTATCAGTATTGAGAAAAATGCATTGCTAATATCTACCACAGAAAAATACTTTTGTTGAGGTTTCAAATCATTTAACAAAGTATGTGGATCTGGCACCGTAGGTGCCCTGGGTATAACTGCGTCATTTACAGCTTGTAAATCTTGGACCATACGCCATTCTCCATTTGCTTTCCTAACAGGAAATAAGGGTGTATTACATGGTGAATCAGGAGATTCTATCAAGACTCCCTCCTTAAGTAAGGCCACTATTATAGGTTTGATTCCTATCTCTGCATCCTTTCTCAAGGGATACTGTCTCTTTTAAGGTCTAAATGCTGATTTTGGTGTGATGGTAACTGGTCCTGCTTTACGAATAAGTCCTACATCTGATTTCCCTGTTGACCAGAGAGTCTCTGGTATGTCTCGTAAGGCTTTTTCCTCTTCCTCTAGTAAGAGTGCTACTCAGCTATCCTCACTTGCCTGTGAGTGTACAGCTGGGTGTGTCTGCATTATCCTATTTAATTTCTGCTTTTGTACACCTTGTTCGGAAAGTTCTAACTCTGTCTGCTTTTCCCACCTTGTGACTTTTTCTCCTAGATCTGCCCACTTCAAATTTCTATCTTTAGTTAAACTCACATGTGGTAATCAATTAGATTTGTAAAGTGCTAGGAATTCCTGGGGTAATGAACAGCTTACTACACTGTTTCCTTCTGTGTTCCAGTACAAATTTCGTAATACTAATCTGTTAGCATGGTTTCTAAACAGTTCTTGTTCATATTCTTTATCAGGTCCTGGTCTGTTACAGTAATATAGAGTGCAATACAACAAATGCTGTTTATCAGTGTAAAAGGAGGGGGAGTTACTGATGGCTACATTCATCAGTTCCTCGGTTACGGCCCCTGGACCAGTCGTAACTAAGTCCTGGCTGTACCAATAAAATGTTTCATCCTCCAGTCGCACTACAAAAGTATCCATTTGTCGCTGTGCTTCCATACCCTGCATAGTTGGAACTACGGCTATGCCAAATATCTGCATTAGGTCTCTGCCCAAAAGATTCACTGGGCATTTTGCAGAAACAACAATTTTGTTTTCTGGATCATCCCTGAAACTGAGTCGGTTATCGCTATGTTGTGGGAGAGTGGCTCCCGATACAGCTGTCCATTAGCTGCTTTCACTAATATGTAGTCAAGTGATTCTGAATTTTCTGGTAGTTTGGAAGGATGTATCAGGGTCCGTGAAGCCCCTGAGTCACAAAGGAATTTAACTCCCCTCCCCTCTACCAGAAGTGTAACTTCCGGTTTTGTGTCTGCTAAGTAGAGCTCTAGGCTCAATAGTGCTAAGTCCAAAATTTCATTTTCTTCATTATCTGTGAATTCATTTACATCCTCTATTTCTTCTGTCACATCCTCTACCCCTTATATCACATTTGTACTTGTCTTTTATTGTTTATTCCTATTCAGTGATTCTTGACTATCATATAGTCATTCCTCACCCTCCTTGTCTTCTGTGGTTACCTTCTTATTTTGCCTGCAATCCCTTGCTAAATGTCCCTTTTTCCCGCTTTTAAAACATTCACCCCTTTTCTTTCTCTCTTCAAAGTCCTCCGATCGTTTATCAGATTGTTTGTTTCCCTGGGTATTTTTCTTACTCCTCTTCCCAGTTTGTACTACAAAGACTTCTGATCCATCTTCTACTGCAAATACTTGAGTTTTCTTTTTCTTTTTGCTATTAAAATGCCTTTCGGCATGTCTTGCATATTCAAGTAGTGACTGTAATCTACTTGTACAATGATCTACCATGTGCTTTGTAATAAAACTGCTAATGGGTGCAATACTGCCTTCTAAAAATGCATTCATTAACTGTTGCTCTTATGGGGAATCATGTGTTTGGTCTTCAGGTACCTGCATTCCACAATGGTTATTAAAACATTCTAATAATCTGGCATAATATCTATCAACAGTTTCACCTTCGTGTTGTATGCATTGATTAATGCAAGTCCAATCAGCCCTAGGCTTCCATTTCTCAGAGATTCGGTCTGTCAGACCTTTCACTGTATTGTCCAGTTCTGCGTTACTATGTGGGAGCGGTCTAAGCTCTGCGTCACGGGTATAAAATAGAAAGAAAAACATGTTAACTTATTTAGTTTCTAATCAGCATTAAACACACACATTAATACATATTTTTCTGACATCTGCAGTAAATGAAATTGTTGTACCTGTAACAACTGTGACATTTTTAGGCTTAATGTTATCTTTACAGTTTAAATCACAAAGCTGCTTTTTGTAGTCTACAAGCTGATTTTGTACATTTTTTATTTGTATCTGCAATACTGCTTTGTTTTTAAACTGTCTAGCACTCTGGCTTTGTTTTGCTCCAGGTGGACTCTGAGATTGTTAATCTCTGAGTCTGTATCTGATTGGCTGGCAGAAACTGATATTAAACTGCATCTGCATTTTGCAGAATGCCATTAACTGTCTGATGGAATTGCTTTAACATACCATCATGCCTGACCAAAGCATCTTTTGTTTTGTCTGTCTTCTTATTCAGACTGTCTGATTATTTTCAGATAGTTGTTTAAAGGGTTACATATGTCCAGTAGTCTTGTGACATGTAAAAGAAAAATGAGGATATTTGTCACCGCAATTTATACATCAATCAAAGTTCTGTATGTTTTAAATACTGATAATACCACTGAATCCATTTACATAAATTAATTTTATCACTTTCACTAGTACCACATAAAGCTGTGTTACCTTTGCTAGCACTATTGGCTTGTTTATACCATTGCCTCAAAACAGTCTATACTTTATCTGGAGTCTGATTTAAATGTATACCAACTGTATGTGCATTTGAAAAAAAAAAACTTTTTTGTCTTGCCACTGAGGCAGAGTGTGCAATAAACAAGAATATTGATAATTATACCATGCGAACATCGCAAACCCGACAAACGTGCATGCTGATTGGCTAATCCAACCAGCGTGCACATAGTAAATCCTACAAGAAACAACGCAAAAAGTCCGGTCGCTAAATATCATGCGGTGACAGCAAATAAACAGTAAAGTAAAGTAAATCTAATACTCAAAACACACAACAATTTAATGAAAACACAGAAAACTAACCAATTTCCATACTACACTCCTCATTCCCTCACCTCGAACACTAAAAAAATAAAAAGTCATGCAGTCGCAAATACATCACACACACACTACATAACCACCACTTATAGCACAATAAAACCAAGCATTCTCATAAAACCATTCACTTACCTATATTCCCTACAATACCTATACACAGACAACTCCAAAAATGTACATACTAAAAACACACCACACATCCCTCGCAAAGTCAAAAACACGCACCATACCGAACGTCCACATCAGCATACATCTAATAAAAGCGCATACAACACCACCATCTAGTGACCAAATAGTAAAAGTACATATTTTAAAAAAAATTAATACAAATTAAAACTACACCACATTTCAACATACCTATAACTACTAAAACATAACTACACGTTATAAACTTCTACACTGCTTAAACTATATTATACCAAGCACCACCTAGCCCTTTCCTAACATTTCCTGAAAAACTAAAAAATAACATGTATTTAAATTAAAACAGAAATAAGCAATAAACACAAACTGAAAGTGTGGACTATTTTATCTCACAAAAAGTGGAAGAATACAAAAAAAGCAAACAAAAACATAAATAACAACAATGCAAACATAATACAAAACAAACTAACGCCATGGTATAATAGCAGTAACCCACTACTGGGTGTGGGTAATGCTGGATTTACCCACGGTTGTCTTTGTTTGGTCCCTCGGGCTTCGCCCTCGGGACCAAACCATGCCAACCGTGGGTAAATCCAGCATTACCCACACCCAGACGTGGGTTATTGCTATAATATCAGCAGGATAAATAACTGTCATTTCTGCTGAACCCATCCAGTGTTAATTGGTGTATTCCGTGCCCCTTGTAAATGTTTTTGGGCTTTCTCTAACTGTCTTGTCAGAGTAACCCTTGTAGTATGTGCCCTCAGTAAATGTTGTTGGGCTTTACCCGATTGTTGTGTTTAACCAAAAATGTCATTATGTAAAATCTGAATGCTATGCTGAGTCTCTTTTTCTCTAGATGGCATTATTTTCCCTTACTACTGTCCCTAGGGAAATTTTGAAAAGCTGTGAAAACCTTTTCTTTAAAAGGTTAATATTAATAGCACACTTTACTATGTTAGATCCTTCTTTCTGTGCATTTGCAAGATTTATTATAAATAACATTTTTATGTAGTCTATTACATTACTGACAATAATTGTCATACATTTGTACTGTATGAGATTTAGGTAAAGCCTTAAGACTTTAAAGAAAATGTTGAACAGTTTGCATTATATCTGACAAAGGCAGGGCTGCAGAAGGTACATTTAACTGTTGTATATGTGAAGAACTAACAATACTAGAATCAAACAGATTCTTTGTATAGGATATATGTTATGGTATTGTTTACATACTAGACTCCTGTGATAAAATAGACATAATTTTGGAAATTTACTATCACATAAAAACAGTCTTTTTGAATTGTTGTACATTTTGTAATGTATGGATCACAGACATTTATCCATTTACAAACACAACTTTTATCTAATTTCTGAACATTAAAAATTCCAGATTTACATTTCATGTCTGGCAGAGAATATTCAAACCATGCCTGTAAATAAGACCAGAGTTTGTCTGGTGTAGCATGTAAATCTATATCTACAGTATGTGGGCATTGTAAAGTCAAGTCTCTACTGCCATCCATGTTATAACTGTGAAGAATTTACTGTAGTTTGCATAGATAAATTTGTTGGGAGGGTGACCTAATGGTTAAGATGTTTGCCTTAAAAACACAAGGTACAGGGTTTGAGTCTCACAAGGGATAATTGGCTAGGCTTAAAATAGCTCACAAGGACAGTTAGCCTAGTACTAATCTATGAACCTATGACACACAGATGATCAGGCTGAAATCCATTTGAAGACACAGTGTCCTTCAACAGATTAATTAATGGTGGAACATTGTTGGACAGATGAAACCACGTTATCTCATAATCCACCCAAGAGAAGCCCTGAATCTGTCAACCTGTGAAATTCACGTATAAATTATGGCAGCAAATGAACAGTAACAGCTAGTAATGGATAGAAAAGGTCAAATTCAAGCTGGCTTCACCACTTTTAAATAGTTTTTAAAATGTCAGAAATAACCAGAGTCACACTGTACTGCTGTTTCCATTATATTTTAATCTGTCAAAAACAATTACACTGTCTGAGATTATTTCAGTTCTAACACAACTAGAAAAAGTATTTTGCTTTTCATGAACTGTCTCTTTCCTAAAATCATTGCACCCTTGATTAAGATGTCTCCAGAAGAGTAATTAATGTTCAGTTTATATATTCTTTGCATAGCAGCAGATGTTATTTCCTAGTGTCCTTGTGGTTTGTAGGACTGATTCTTGTCCACGTCATCTTTGCGTCACTTGAAGTGTCTGTATTTTATTTAATTTATTTCTGAATCTGAAAGCTCACAGAAAGTCCCTGTTATTTCTTTTTTCTACAACTTCCTTCTTTGTATGTTCCAAATTATTATTATAACAGGATGCCATTTACCGTTGTCTATCCCACAAACATATTTAGAGTTAAGCTATCTAAGCATGTTTCATCAGAAATTATTTTTGCAGATGTCTGATACATAGCTGTTTACTTCAGCACATTATTTTATTCTTAGCTCTGTAGTTCAAGCCTTTTATGCTTGCTTCTGTTACACTTCTGCTTTTTAGAAAGAGACATTTATTTCCAAGTTAACCCTTGTTTTACAAGTCAAAACCTTGTGCTAGTAAAAAACATACTTTTCTTTTTGCATTGCAGCATACATTTAATTTCATTATTGCTTTGGGGAAAGAATATTTATAATATCTATCAGTTAGAACTCCCACATCAACTAGCCTGTGTGCAAATTCTTCTAATCCATAACATAATATACAGTCCCTCTACCTGCCCTTCCATCTCCTCAGTACTTCAACACTATCTCCTAAATTGCCCTCTGTGCTCTCAAGACAAATACTTGCTTAAAATTTATAAACCAAAAAAAGTAAAGGTCAAAGTCTGTACTCACACTGCATAGTTAAACCATAGAACTCTATCCCGTATTTATTCAGAATTATAACAAGCCTCCTCATATTTAAGTCTTCTATCAAAGAATTTCTCACTAACTCATGGCTGTTCCCATGCACATCTCCTATATGATTTACATCAAGAAATGCTTTGCATTTTTACTAACCTTTCATCATACTATCTATACCATTGCTCTCTAACCATTCTTAGGGGGATACCATTGCTCTCTAACCATTACTAGGGGGATACTATCTCTCTCTAACCATTCTTAGGGGGATACCATTGCACCATTCTTAGGGGGGTACCATCGCTCTCTAACCATTCTTAGGGGATACTATTTCTCTCTAACCATTCTTAGGGGGATACCATTGCTCTCTAACCATTCTTAGGGGATACCATTGCTCTCTAACCATTCTTAGGGGATACCATTGCTCTCTAACCATTCTTAGGGGGATACCATTGCTCTCTAACCATTCCTAGGGGGATACCATTGCACCATTCTTAGGGGGGTACCATCGCTCTCTAACCATTCTTAGGGGATACTATTTCTCTCTAACCATTCTTAGGGGGATACCATTGCTCTCTAACCATTCTTAGGGGATACCATTGCTCTCTAACCATTCTTAGGGGATACCATTGCTCTCTAACCATTCTTAGGGGGATACCATTGCTCTCTAACCATTCCTAGGGGGATACTATCACTCTCTAACCATTCTTAGGGGGATACCATTGCTCTCTAACCATTCTTAGGGGGATACCATTGCTCTCTAATCATTCTTAGGGGATACCATTGCTCTCTAACCATTCTTAGGGGGATACCATCGCTCTCTAACCATTCTAAGGGGATACCATTGCTCTCTAACCATTCTTAGGGGATACCATTGCTCTCTAACCATTCTTAGGGGATACCATTGCTCTCTAACCATTCTTAGGGGGATACCATCGCTCTCTAACCATTCTTAAGGGATACCATTGCTCTCTAACCATTCTTAGGGGATACCATTGCTCTCTAACCATTCTTAGGGGGATACCATTGCTCTCTAACCATTTTTAGGGGGATACCATTGCTCTCTAACCATTCTTAGGGGATACCATTGCTCTCTAACCATTCTTAAGGGGATACCATTGCTCTCTAACATTTCTTAGGGGATACCATTGCTCTCTAACCATTCTTAGGGAGATATCATTGCTCTCTAACCATTCTTAGGGGGATACCATTGCTCTCTAACCATTCTTAGGGGGGTACCATCGCTCTCTAACCATTCTTAGGGGGATACCATTGCTCTCTAACCATTCTTAGGGGATACCATTGCTCTCTAACCATTCTTAGGGGGATACCATTGCTCTCTAACCATTCTTAGGGGATACCATTGCTCTCTAACCATTCTTAGGGGGATACCATTGCTCTCTAACCATTCTTAGGGGGATACCATTGCACCATTCTTAGGGGGATACCATTGCTCTCTAACCATTCTTAGGGGGATATCATTGCTCTCTAACCATTCTTAGGGGGATACCATTGCTCTCTAACCATTCTTAGGGGGGTTGTATTGTCTTTTTTGATTATTTCTTAGCACAGTAGACTATGCTTCTAACACTTTTGTATATACTGATTGTCATATTTAATTGTATTTTTTCTATTATTATTATATCACTGATGTCTCCTCATGCTTTATTGTATCCTGTGTATTCCACTGTCAAATTCCATGTATATATGCTTTTTAACTATATCTACATACTGTTTTGTTTGATGTTATTTAACTCTCTGGAGCTTCTCTTCCAGGCCACTGCTGAAAATGGGTGCTTATTACCCAGTTGGAATTTCCCATAAATGAATGCCAATAAATAAATAATAAATACATAAACTTCAACTGCCCATTTTTCCTCTGTGTTTTTGCTCATGCACCTTCTGTTCATCAATCCTCCCTCTGATGAGACATATCCATTTGTTCCCTTCACTGGGGCTTTTACCCAAGTTGTAGGTGAGAGTTGTCTGGTATGAGTACTCATTCAGGCAACCATGAATGTGCTTTATGCCATTGATATCATCCTGACATTGAAGGACTAACTCAACCTCTAGCAGAGGGACTGGCTGTTTGTTATCTCTGTTGAGCCTCACAATGGCTTCCCACATTAGATCATATACGCTTTTGCACGCCTGCGATAAGGCTACCACTCATTTGTAGCTTGCTGAGCCTAATGCCTACCTGTTCATGTATTTGAATCCCCTGCATCTCTGTCAAGGGACCTCTGCACTCTGCATCAATCTGTATGTACCCCTCCATATCTCCTCCTCCACTCAGTATGACTATGTCTGTCCTCCTCTGCCAGCTCCATCAAGCACCCAAGCTGCAAACTGAACTCTGGTGGCCTAGACCACAGTCACAGCCTTGTCCCTCTATTCTCCTGGTACTGGCTTCATCCTCTTTAATGGCTTTGTACTTTCAGATTGTCACCTTCTCCTTTCTTTAACTGAGTGTGTTTCTATCTTATTTAACCATTCCTATTAGCTGAGGCATTCTACGTCTGCCTTTTTGGTCCCACTAAGTCAATCCTACCTCCTTTCCCCTTGTATGACACCTCAAGTTATAGTTTACATCCAGTTAGCTGCATCAAATGTTCATCATCTTCCATTTGTTCTGCTACATCAAATTTAACTTTATCTTCTGTTTGTTCCATTAAAATGTTGGTGACAGTGCTCTGCCTTTATCTTCTCTACATCCCTCATTAAGCTGCCCCACCACATCAGTTACTACTGTCCTGATCATCTGCATCTGAAAATCTGATGTCTCATTCACATGTTAACATGTTATTTCTGACATATAATCATATGACACTTACTCTGTAAAGAGAGCTTGTCCTAACATAGTCCTGTGGTAAACTGCTGTTTCTCAATATCGTTTGTTTGATCATTTCATCTGCACACCACCTTTTAGCCTGTCTCTTGTTCATTTTGTTATCCTTTGGTCCTATTTCTTGTCCTCCCAGTTTGAGTAGTACTGTCTGATGCTTCACTAGGCATCAGACAGACCACATCCATTGGTTCCTCCTACCACACATACACCATAAACACTTCCTTCTACTCACCCTGTCATATTGGGTCAGATTCACATGACATGCTCACCCTGCTGTGAAGCCATACTGCTTTGTGTGTAAAGGACCATCTAAAAAAGAAAAGGAGTAAAAACAGTTCTTTTCTTTTCTTTTTTGAGTATTCTAATGACTGCTGCATAAATCTTAGCTACATAGTAATTTCAATGTGCCTTATCTCTTTTATCTTAGGTAGCCCTTTTCTGAAGTGTCCTGCATTCCATCTGTAATTCCTAGCTACCTAATCTGAGCTCAGTCCCCAGCAGCATCTTTGATAAGCTGCTTCCAGCTCACCAAAAGTAAAATAGTAGAGGAACGCCATCTTCCCTTGTTAATTAAATACCTCAGCTTATTTTTAACCTTGTTAATATATATAATTTTGTGGTTGTGTGCCTCAGTGATCCTATACTTTCTGAATTTTGGTAAACCCTTCCCCCTGATTGCCCACCTCCAAAATCACAGCATTCACATCTTGCTGCATATTTGAAATGTATAGTATGAGTTCTGCAGACTGCATTCCTAAACTGTAAAATCTTAAGTATAATGTTTTTGCATATTTGCTCTTGATTATTTTAAAAACATTTTTGACAGTACTGCTGTCCTCATTTTGTACTGGGTATATGCAGACTTAATGATACATGTCGAGACAAGAACTGCTTCCCTACTCTGTACACTCACAACCCCCCAACTCTCCTCCCTACAGTGGATCAAAATGATAATCTTATAACCATTCCCACAATCGACTCCCAGGTCCACTCCCCCTTAAACAAACATAACCCTCTGTCTACAAAGACAGTTCCCAAATCCAATAACTACTCTAAACCCACACTTTTAAGTACATCTATTTCTAACAACATTTCCAACCATACAGGCAAAGTAAGAATACCTCCTCTTAAATTCTAATTAATTGGCTTACAGCGGTGATTACTTCAGCTGTCCCTCTTCATTATTTATCCACCAGTCACCTCTCTACTCATTTTAACTAGACTCTTCTAGTTTCTTACCCATCTTCCACCAATGCTTCTATTCCTCACCCACTCTTCTTTCCAATTGCTCCTCATATTCCTCAACAACAGTACCTCACCCAAAGCCAATTTACTTCACTTTCTCCTTACTATGAGAATGATGAAGTAAGGTATATGCCATAAAGACCTCCCCTTTATCTTACTTCAAGTTTTTACAGAAAAGAAAGTCCCTTTCAACACCTCTCAAGTTCCTAAAATAACTCCACCAATAAATAAAACTATTAAATCAAAGTTACACTGAAACAAACCCTAAGCTCCAAGGCCTACCTTTCACTGAACTATATAAAAGGAAAATCTCAACAGTCTTGATTAATACAATGAATATGAGGTATAAACTGAAACAACAGGACCCCTTTCTTAACACCCACAGTCCAGACATAGTATGTTTCACAGAATCCTGGTTAAAAATCAACCCACCCATGCTTAATTACTGTTTTCCCCAAATACTACTACCTGTTCCACATCACCCCAGGAACAAGGGTTGTTGGAGGAACAATGCTACCTCAAAGTGTCCCTCCTAACCCAGAATTCATTCAAAAATGACCACATTCAGGGGCATGGCCACAATGAGCACTGACTAGCAGCAGTTTTATCTAGGTCTGCCACTTTGATAATTTCTAACAGGATTTTATTTTTCTTAAACAATCCTTATAATTTCCTTTCTTCATATTTTGGTTACTAAGAACAAATCCTAGGATTTTTTCAAAAGTTATATTTTTTATTGGACTTTTCCTGTCAAAAACTTTCTGACAAACTTATTCCAGTATCTCAGACTGAAAGATGAGTCATTCTAAGACCAGCACCATGGACACTTCTCTCAAGAAAGAAATTTTATCCTTAGCAACAAATATACATGAAATGTCACTGAAACTAGACAAGATGGATACAAAGATAGATGTCTTCAAAGAAAAATCCTCAAGACAAATGGACTTAATACATAAAGAGCTACAACTACAGAAAACCCAGATTTCAGATATTGAACAATCTCTTACTGATGTAGATGGAAGACTACAGGAGAGAGAAAGTAATATTGGAGCTTTTATTAAAACAAAACACAGCACTACAGAATAAATTAGAAGGCAAAAAAATAGATCTCATAGAAACAACCTGAGAATTTTTGGTCTGCCAGAAAACATAGAAGGAAATAATATGGTGAGTTTTTTAACTTCTTTCTTTCCATCTGTTCTAGACCTTTCAGAAGCTCTTTCATATGGAATTGAAAGGGCTTATAGATCACGTGTTACATCTACAAAAAAAAAACTCACTTAGATCAATAATAGTAAGATTTATGTCTACACAAGATAAATAATTAATCTTGAAAACTGTTTGGGCCAAATCACCCATAAAAATAAAAGACAATATTATATGCTTTGAAAATGATTATTCAAATGCTGCTATTTCTAAAAGACAACTCTTCCAGCCTTTAGTTAAAGAACTAAAGAAAAATCAAATAAAGGTACATCTCCTATTCCCAGCCAGACTGAAACTTTTTCTTAATGATGGCATAAAAATATTTGATTATTTGGACCCTGCTGTAGCATTTATTAAAACAAATAACATTTTAGATGAACCAGAAAATATGGAATGGTCAAACATCTCCCTGAAAAGAATTGCAGAGAATACCAGCTGGAAATCAACAGAAAAAAAGAAGAAGCTGAAAGATAAATAATTGTCTCAATGCAGCAAAAAGTGTTTAATTTCTCTCCTTCTTAATTTCACCTCTTTCATTTTAGCAAATGTAACACAGGGAATTTATTACAGGAACTTGTTCTTTTCTGGACTGCATTGCTTGGTGTAATAAAGGAAAAAAATGGACTGCTTATAACTTTCCAGACTTCACAGTGTGCTGAAATAGTTACATAGAGGTAATCCAGTATGAATTTGATTAATTTTGTGTTTTCCCATTATTCCTTTTATTTTATTTATATATGGCATCTACATCTACTTGTTTCATCATACGGGTTCTTTTGTTTATGTTTTTGTTTCTGGGGGCCACTCATGTGCTGTAAGGAGGTACTGATTTTGTTGGTACATGTTTGACTGCCTTATCTGATTTTGTTTAATTTCTGGACTAATGGTTTTCGTGCATATCTCTGTATAAAATGCATTCAAGAGTAAGCTTTTGGCTCGCGAGCCATTTTTCAACAAGTGAAGCTTTTTTTCAAAGTAGATCCCACTATTGAACTCACCTTTTAGATTCAAGGGACTGATCCCAAGCCATCTCAACACTCGCAACTTCACTGAGCTTTAGCATACATTGCATCTTCATGTAGATGAGAAATTTCAAATTTTGACCTTGCCAAGAGGAACAGGATGGAATACTAAAACACAGACAGAGTTTTACTGTCTATGGATGTTAAATCCATTAAAAATTAATACTTCAATGTAACTTTAGATAGAGACTAGCACATTCTAAAGGTATGTGTGTTTTTTTTCCATAATCTTCTGAATGATTCACAGCTAGCACCCTTGAAACTTGGACTCTCTTTCATTCCAGCACAGAGTTCGATCTTGAGTGAAGATATTATAGACTTGAAAGTCTTTGCCAGAAATGTTATGCTTACGATGCTTTTTCTTCCTGACACTAATCTAAATATATTTAAGAAACCTACTTTCAACCAAGTTTGGAAGCATTCTGTAAAAATGCGAAATTGATTTATTCACAGCTTGTATTGTATCTGTCTCCTTTGATACACTGATTTTCATGGATGACTCCTTTTGCTAAAATCAGGCAAGGAGTCATTATAATACATTCAAATATGTTGCTCTTTCTCCTTTTAACAGGGTATATACCTAAACATTTGCATTACTGTCAATGCAATGAGAAGGAGAAAGGTTTTATGAAGAATGGAGGGTGGAAGAGGGAAATGAATACTAATTATTGCATTACAATTTTTTTTTTCTTTCTCTTCTTGAGACGTGTCTTTTAAGGTTACTGTTATTGAGCCTTGTCTTAAATATAGAAGTATCTGACTATGTTTTAAAGTACAAAGACATTCATGTCAATATTCTTAAGTAACCTGATACTAAAGCATAATATTTATCTATAATATTTGAGTCTGGACACTTAGTAGCAGTTTTACACCAACTTTGTATATATTTATTTTATTTGCATTTGCTGACCGGGATAGTCCACTGGGCCCATTTTCAGTGGAGACCCGGGGAGAAAAGCTCACAAGAAAATCACATTACATTTCATTTACATATTTGTAAGGTTACATTACATTACTTGTTAATATACAATATTCAGTCCAATGTATTAGGTAACATTAGTAGAATAGGAAATCATATTATTCATGTTTAAACCAGACTGACAGAGAAAAAGCTCATTAGGTATTCATGTAAGAGACAAAAAGGAGGGTAGGATACATAATTTAAGGAGGTAATTTAGGTAGGAGCATGAGAGGGACATTCCCATTTGGAGGATAGATGTGAGAAGAGCTGGGTTTTGAAGTTATTATGGTTAGGTATGCTGCGTAGGTGAGAGGGGAGAGAGTTCCAAAGTTTGACTATTGTGCAGGATAGAAGTAGTTGTCCTGGGGGATGAGAGGGTTTGTGTACTTGAAGCAGATTTTGGTTCTCTGATCTTAGGGAGCGGGAGGGAGTGTAGGGTGTTAGCGCTGTGGCTAGGGAGGGACAGTCAGATGGTTTGAAGATGAGCTTGTGAGTAGTGATGAGTTGCAGATATCTAAGGTAGTTGGGGAGTTCTAGCCATTTGAGGATGAGTAGTGAGTGGCACTTTTGGAGTTGGTAGCGAATTTGCTAATTTTGTGATAGCAGTCTTCTAGTTTGGAGAGCAGGCCTAGTTGGAGGTTAGTAAATAGGGGAGCGCCATGCAGAAGAGATGGAAGGAGAAAGGTAGTTGCAAGCATTTGTTGGGTGGAGGGGCTGCGATAGCCATTGTATCTGTATAGGAGACCAATCTTCTGATGAGTTTTTTTGATAGAGTATATGCAGGAGTCAAACTTTAGGTTTTTGTCAATAATGATGCCTAGCAGTTTGGTTCAGGGGACTATTTCTAATGGAGGTTTATTGTGGCTTGTAATGCAGAACAAGTTTCTGTCTAAAGTTGAATTTCTAGTAGGGGGTAAAGATCATTAGTTTTGTTTTGGAGGCATTTAGGGCAAGGTGATTGGCTTTTATCCACAATTCAGTTTTGGAAAAGGCAAGTTGGGTTTTTATTAGCAGTTCAGAGGGGGGGGGGGCGGCTGAGAGATGATAGTGGAGTCATCTGCATACTGGATGATGGAGGCTTCAGGGATGGAGAGGTGGAAGTTGATGATAAATATGTTAAAGAGCAGAGGACCTAGAACTGAACCTTGAGGGACCCCGGTGGGTGTGGGTAGGAAAGGAGAGGTAGATTCTTTCCGCTGGACAGCTTGTTGGTGGTTGGATATGTAGCTGGTGAACCAGGCAAGGGTGGAGGGAGAGAGATGTAAGGATGGGAGCTGGGATAGAAGTAAGGAATGGGTGATGGTGTTGAATACCTTTATCACGTGGTAGGTTGACAGTCTCTAGAAAGGAAAGGAGGGCAGTGATGGTACTGTGGCCGGGGCGAAAGCCATGTTGGGTGTGGGAGAGAAGTTTGTTTAGGTTTAGATGTTGCATGATTTGTGCATGGATAGTTTTTTCTAGTATTTCTGAGAGAGGGGATAGTATGGCTATAGGTCTAGCATTGGTTGTGTCTATGTTTTTGCCACCTTTGTGAATTGGAATGATGTATGCTTGACGCCAGATGGTTGGAATGTATGATTCCTGTATAGATCTGTTTATGAGAATAGATACAGGATAAGCAATGGTTTCAGCAGATTGTTTGAGGAAGGTGGGTGGTAGATCATCTAGTGCATTTTGCCAGGGTTTTAGCTTGAAGAGAAATCTTTTATTGTGTTTGTGGGGATGGGTTTGAGGGTAAAGGGGGAGGAAGGAGGAGGTTTGCTGGTGGGGGGAGGGGGGCAGGAGGGGTGGTCAGGGAAGAAGGATGATAGTTTTGCAATACAATCTATGAAGAAATGGTTGAAATTGGTGGCAGTTTGTAGATTGGTGAGAGTAGGGTCTGGGAATGGGTTGCTTTTATTGCCTGGGTGAAGGATGGAGGAAACAGATCTCCAACATTTTTTTGGATTGTATGAGTGCATAGATTGGAGTTTGTTGTGGTAGCATTTGCAGTCTTTGGTTATTCATTTTTTGTCTAAGTTCCATAGTTGTTTAAATTCTAGGAGGGAGCTGGTGGTTTTTTGTTTTTGGTATTGTTTCCATTTTTTGTCACGCTACTGCATGATGTTTTTAGTTTCATGGGATAGCCAGAGGCAGGGATTTGATTTGATTCATTTGAATTTTAGGGGTGCCTGTTGATTTAGGATGGTTAGGAATGTATTGTTCAAATGGGATAATGCATCGTCAAGTGGGAGAGTTTTTAGGGGTGACCAGTCATTGTGCTTCAGGCATTCTGAGAATATCTGAGGGTTGAAGGAGGATAAGTGGTGGGTTAGGATATATTGGTGATGTTTTAGTGGGGTGGAGGATATGCGGTCAACAAAGGCAGGTAGGTGGTGGCTGAGAGGATTGGGTAGAAGACTGGCTTGTGAGGCAAGGTGGGGGTGGGTAGTGAGTATCCAGCCTATGATGCTACCAGAGGTTCCATCTTTGTTAGGCCTGGTTGGAAGGTTTATGAGTTGGGAGAAGTTGTATAGATTGATTGAATGGGATGGGGTTTCAGAGTTGATGGAGGCTCAGTTAATGTTTACATCGCCAAGGATATAGGTTTCAAGTTTTATATTGGAGCTAAACCAGGATATTATGTCTTCTAATGTTTTGGTATTATTGCCGGGGGGATATAGATGGAGCAGATGCATAAAGATTTACAGTTGTTAAGCTTTAAGTAGCCTATTGATACTTCAGCATTGGAGAAGGTAGGGATGAGGTTGGTGTATGGAGTTAGAGTATGGGTGGATGGGTAGATGATAGCCACTCCACCACATTTTTTTCCGGGTTCTATCATTGCGAAGGATTTCATAGCCAGGAGGGAGGATTTCATTGTCAGTGATGGAAGGTTTAAGCCATGTCTCAGAGATGGCTGTAATATCGGGTTGGCTGTGAGCAAGCCAGGCATGTAGGTTGGGGATTTGATTTCTGAGGCTTTGTGCACTGAAGGTGGTCAGCCAGATGGTTTTGGGTTTGAGTGGTCTGTTGAGGCTGTTGCTTAGGTGTCTGGCTGAGTTGGGTCCTGGGTTTTGGTGGATGTCATCTGATAGAGACAGGGAGTTGAGGAAGAGGTGTTGGAGGTGATGTATGGGAAATAGGGAAGAAGGGTTGTTGAGAGGGAGGCGTTTTTTAGAGGTGATGGTATGAAAGGGGTGATGGGAGGAAAGAGTTGAGAGTATGTAGGGTTTGAAATAATGGCTTGATATGGAGCAATAT